>NC_037680.1:46598060-46643867 GCF_003255815.1 Theropithecus gelada
AAGCTCCGCCTCCCGGGTTCACGCCATTCTCCTGTCTCAGCCTCCCGAGTAGCTGGGACTACAGGCGCCCGCCACCTCGCCCGGCTAGTTTTTTGTATTTCTTAATAGAGACGGGGTTTCACCGTGTTAGCCAGGATGGTCTCGATCTCCTGACCTCGTGATCCGCCCGTCTCGGCCTCCCAAAGTGCTGGGATTACAGGCTTGAGCCACCGCGCCCGGCCCAACTCCCTGTGATTGCATCTCTGACCCAACCAATCAGCAGCAAGTACCCAGTATCTCGCCACTCCCACCCCTTTCTTCAAGCTGCCTTTGAAAAACCCCTAACCTTCAAGCTTTCAAGGAGATTGATTTGAGTAATAATTCCATCTCCCACGTGGTGTGGCTGGCCTCATGTCAAACTTTCTTTACTGCAATGCCATGAATTGATTTTGTTTGTGCAGTAGGCAGGAAGAACCCATCAGGCACTTACAGGGAGTGTTGCTGGGATTTTTCAATATTTTGTTCCTTCACCATATTATAAATCCGATCACACTCGTGAGAAGAGAGTGAACTGCTTGAGCAGTGTGATTCCTGGGATCTTCTATCTCTCATTTTCACTGACTGCTACTCTTCAAAGATTATGGCACGACGTTATATCACTTCTTTTGTTTGATTACTGCTAGTATGTTTTGATTTGTTTGCTGGATTTCAAGTTTCCATTTTAGTGTTGTTCATTCATTTTGTTTTAGGGAAAGAAGATACTTGACTTCACTTTGCCATCTCACCCCAGAAGTCATAAAATTTTTTGAAACAAATTTGGAACCTCCAGAGCAGAGCTCAGTTTCTTCTTCCTCCTTATATTTCTTGGTAGAACCTAGTGTAACTTGAATGAAATTGGCATTTATTAACTATTAACTTAATGAATAAATAACAACTTATGGAAATTTTGGCTAATTTATGACCTGTTATTGAAAGAAGTATAGATGGTGTACAATCACCTTGAAAAAAGTATCATTTCTGATTAATCTTAAGAGGTCATGGGCAAAGCAGCAAGGAATGAGCAGTAAGACATGGGAGAATCAGCCACACGTTAGACTGAGCATGCTTAGTGCTCACTGCAACCCTGAAGAATTGAGTTCATCTATTGCTTTTGATCTAATGTTGGAAGTAAGCTCCTAGGGCCTCTGAAAAGATACTGGTGAATGATCAGGAATTTATCAGGAGCACCTTTCTCCTTTGTTTTTGTTTTTGTTTTTTTTCCTTCTTCACTAAACACATCAGTTTTAAGGGCACCATGTGAAATTTCGTTTTTGATTCCTTTTATTGCTAACCCCAAGGCCCACTTTAGACTATTCTTCATTTTCCCTCCAGGCCTTTCACTGGCTGCTTAAGGGCAGTCCACCCAGCTAGTTAATGCATATTTCTCTCTTCTTTTATGTGACTCTGTTTAGCCTTGGGCAGATGTAGCTTCATGCCAGTGGGCAGTTTCTTTTCAGGGAGAGGATGAGAAAAATCACACAGCTTTGTAGTGATGAGTGGTTTTGTTTATCTCAGTTTCTGCATGTTGATCTTCTTTCTCTTTTCCTCCTTCAGAAGGAAGGAACAAGAGTTGGACGGGAAGAAGAAAGTGATTTGTATTCTTCTGACTATTGATTTTCCTTGTACCATTCAGCAGTTCAGTAGTTTTTCGTAACTATAGCTCTGCATTTAGCGGCAGTTTGGGCTGGGACATCAGCCATATTGTGGGACTGACTGTATTTCAGTAAGCAAGAAGTGGATTGAGAAGGTGAATTTCTGACAATATGAGTGTGGGTGCTTTATATTTACTTCTTTTCACTCAAATTATCTAACATAGAGTGAGGATAAAAAAGAAGAAATATGAGTCAAACGCCTGGTTGGTTTTTGTTGGTCTTATGTCAATGGTTTACTGTTTCTTACACAAGCAAAGTGCTCACCCACATAGACTTTGTAACTTTTTAGAGTAGTTTCAGGGGGGTGGTAGGGAAATGCTTCGGGGAGACGGGATTCACCATGGGTATGAATACCAGAATATATACTGTTACAGGTTAACGACACAGATGTCTTAAAAACCTTATTACGGAAATGGAAAAACATACAAAAGTAAACAGAACCTAATCATGCAACCCCATATACTCAGCTCCAATAATTATCCCCGCATGACCAATGTTGTTTCAAGTGTACCCATTGTTATTTTCTTCTTTCCTATGTTATTCCAGACATATCATTTCATTATGTATTGTTAAAAGATAAGGACACTTTTATTTTTTGAGATGGAATCTCGCACTGTCACCGGGGCTGGAGTGCAATGACACGATCTTGGTTCACTACAACTTCCGCCTCCTGGGTTCACACGATTCTCCTGCCTCAGCCTCCTGAGTAGCTGGGATTACAGGCACACACCACCACACCTGGTTAATTTTTTGTATTTTTGGTGGAGACAGGGTTTCACTATATTGGCCAGACTGGTCTCGAACTCCTGACCTCGTGATCCATCTGCCTTAGCCTTCCAAAGTGCTGGGATTACAGGCATGAGCCACCATGCCAGACCCAAGGACACTTTTAAAAAACATAACCACAAATACAATTATTGAGATGGAAGATCAATTTCTCTTGACCCTTTTGCAGGTGGGTACTGGAATGCACCGGCTCTGAGTCCAGCCAGCCACTTTGGCACTGGCAGTGACAAACTTCACTCACTGGAACCCACTGGGCTCAACCCCTCATGGGAAGGAGCACGCAGGCAAGCAGGTGTCTGGGCCAGGGCAAGTTCTTTTGGGCTCCGGCCCCATGGCAGTGTCTAGGGGTGTGTTACAATTAATGCTCTTTTAGCTTTGCTGCCTATGGACAGCTTAGGTGTTAAACAGCTCAGTGAAGAGTCAGTGTGACAGCCTTTCTGGGTTTCTGCACCCAGTGCATCCTGAATTCTTGTCCAGAGTCCAGGAAGAATCAGGTCACACAGAAGTTTAGAAAGGTGATGAATGTGGAGAATTTTATTAAGCAGTGGAAGTGGCTCTCAGCACAATGGAGCTGGAAAGGGGATGGAGCAGGAAGAAAGTGATCTTTCCCTGCGGCCCAGCCGCCTGCGGCTGGGCTCCTCTCCAAAGTCATCCCATCTGAAGTTAATCCACATCTATCCATAGTGTCCAATGTTCAGTTGCTTCTTCTGTCAATGTTCAGCTGCTTCTTTACCAGCGGAGGTCTAGGGTTTATTTGGGCACAGGATAGGAGGGGCGAGGCAGGCCAAAAAGGCAACATGTGGGCAGGAAAACAGGGATAACTATTCTCATTTAGGGCCCTAGTTTCCAGGCTTGAGGGTGGGGCCTTTGCCTGGGAACCATCCTCTTCTACCCAGTATTTCCCTACCTCCTGTCTGTATCATTATCAAAACTAAAACATAATTAACAATACTTTCTTAATATCAGATAACTAGTCAGTGTTCTCATGATCTCATAAATGTTACAATTTTTTTAGCTTGATGGTGTAAATCCATACTTTATTTCACATTTGATATGTATTTTAAGCTTCTTTTAATCCCAAGGTTACCCTTTTCCATTTATTTATTTTTATTTGCAATTTATTTTCTGAGGAAATGGGTCATTGGTCTTGCAGAGTTCCTTACAGTCTGGTTTTTGCTTATTGACCTCCATGGTGTTTAACATGTTGCCCTGCCCTTTGTTGTTCCTGTAAATTGGCCATCTAGAAGCTTGATCAGATTCAGGTTTAATTTTTTTGGCAAATCTGTTTCTTAGGTGTTCTTGCATGAGGAAACATAATGTTCGATGTTCTGTCTTTTTTGTGATGCTAGAAATCTAGAGTCCAAAATCTCTATGGTGTAATGTTTGACAAAACTGAACCACAGATTATTTCATGGCTTAAAGTATGTCCTCCGCTGATAATTGAAACCAAACTCCTACGGAGGTCTGTAGACATTCAATCCTGGTAAGATAAAGCAGTGGCTGGGACATCAGTTTACAGCCATATGTGAAACTACTCATTATAGTGTGATGTTTAAATGTGGGCAATTTACCACTCTATTGGGGTGGGGGTGGGAGTGGATCTGGAGCTCAGCTGTTCTCTGGTGGTGCAAGACCAGCCCTTTTGTTGTTAATCACAAAGAGAGGTCATGTTAAGTGCATTTGTTCTTGTCAAGAGCCATAAAGAGATACAGCCCCTGCCCTTTAGTTTGCTTCCTAAAAAGAAAGAAGAATAAAGGCAAGCAAAACACAATTGTTCTTAACTTCTAAGGTACCACAAGGATAAAGTATTCTACTAAATTATCTATCATGCCAGGTGTGGTGGCTCACAGCTGTAATCCCAGCACTTTGGGAGGCCAAGGCGGTGGATTACCTGAGGTCAGGAGTTTGAGACCAGCCTGCCCAACATGGTGAAACCCCGTCTCTACTAAAAATACAAAAATCAGCTGGGCGTGGTGGTGCACGCCTGTAGTCCCAGCTACTTGGGAGGCTGAGTTAGAACTGCTGGAACTCAGGAGGCAGAGATTGCACTGAGCCTAGATTGTGCCACTGCACTCCAGCCTGGGCAACAGAGTGAGACTCTGTGTCAAAAAACAAAAAAGAAAAAAAATCTACCTACCTACCTATCATCTATCTGATAGTGGCCTAAGTAATGAGAAGTTTGGGTATTTCCTAGATATTTGGTGATGTGTGAGCAAAGATAGGCAAATATATTCCTTTAATACCCACATTGCTCTTATTTACTAACCAGGAATATCTTCCTAGGTGATACCCGCTTTGCCCTGCTAATAACTTGGCATTCCTGGTAGTGGAAGGTTTTGGGTGCCACAGGAATATGGGGAACATCAGAATCTTGCTCTGAGAGAGTAGGCACTTTGATGAGAAATACATTTGTGGCATTGACTTACGAAATACTACAACATGCAACAACAAAGAGTGTTGACCAGATCTATATTTTAGAACAGCTGCACACACAGACACATCTGGGCCAGTAGGACTTCTGATTGGTTTGCAAACTACGTGAGCCTCCCACACACAGACAGTTGCCCTTACCCACCTCTGCCTAGGTAGACCTAGTCCTCCTATTTGTCTTTCAATGAATGTAGAACCTATAACCTGAGTAACCTGAATTTTCTAGTCCCCTGAGGCTACAGGTTTATTTCATGCCTAAATAAATGCATGAAACCCCCGTTTCTGGGGACTGTAAGAAGACCAAGTGCCTCTCTTGGGACTTCTGAGGGTCAGAGTTCTGAAGTTTCCAGGTATTGTCCCTCTCACTCCAAACTGCTGCTAACCCTTTCTCGGGTCAACCCAGACTACTTCCATGAAGCCCCAGCTCTGCCATGCCCCAAACACAGATACAGGCAGAAGTTTAGTCTACCCTCAAGGTTAACACATTGGCCAGGGGTGGCTTTTTGGCTGTCAAAAGGGTTGCTCCAGCTGCCTCCCAAGACCAGATTATCACCACCTTTATAGGCCTGTATAAGCTGCTACTGTTTGTGATGACTGTTTAATCAATCCTCAGAGAGTTTATAGAGTCATGTATTGATTTTAAAGACAGAAGCCAGGCAATGCTGTTATGCAGTGCACCTGCTCTGTTGCACCTTTATTTAACCTTGTCTGTGGATGCCCAGAGAGTATGTGATGGACATGGTGGCAGAACCTGATTGGTCTGCCTTCTGCCCACCCATCACTGGTGCCCTCTGTAGCTGGATCCTCTGAATGAGTTGTTCTCATTTAGAAGGAGCAGAGATTGCTGTTGAGTAGGTCTGTGGGGCACTTAGCTTCCATGTGTTTGATCTTCCGTCTGTGTCTGTCTGTGCCCTGTCTCCTCTTTTTATAAGGACCAGTTGTATTGGATTAGGGCCTCCCCATATGATCTCATTTTATCTTAATACCTCTTTAAAGGCTCAATCTCCAAATATGGCCACATTCTGAGGTACTAGGGGTTAGAACTTCAACATATGAATTTGGGGAGGGGACATAGTTCAGCCCATAACGGTGGGGTGTGAGGTGTGAGGTGGGGGTGGGGGTGCTTAATTGATGGTTTTCTTATAACGCTCTGAGGAGGTGCATGTCCTTGGAAGGTCCCAGAAGCTAGGGTGGCACATTGTCCCAGTTTGCCCTGCTCTGAGAGGTTTAGCAAGGCATGGGACTTTCAGTGCTAAAACAGAAACAGCTTGAGGCAAACCAGGATGGTTGATCACCCTATCGGGCTCCCATGGAGGGCACAGGGCAGGTGCTTCGTTTCCCAGCCTACCTCAACCAGAACTGCATCACTTCCCTCTGCTTATGTGTCCGCATGCTAATGAGATCAATTTAACAAAGGAGTTTTGATTCAGTGGCCTCCAAGGTCCTCTCCTGCTGCCACATTCTGTGTTTTAATTTCATTTGCACACATTGGAATTCAGTAGCTGGATTCAGACAAATTCAGCCATGTGTCTGAAACTAATAACTGGAGCAAAACTCATTGAGTTCGTGGTTAAAAGTGACATATAACAAAAAGGGTGTTTGTTAAGCCTTGTCTATTCTGAGGCAGAGCTTAGTGCTGTGCTGTTGTGATGACAGATGGTACTTGCTGAGCTCTCACTATGCTTACTAGATTCTGTTATCCTAATAGCTGCTCTGTGAAGTAGCTAGCAGCCGCCGCCCCATGACGCAGGTAAAGAAACTGAGGCTTACAGAGATGAGTAACCAGCCCAAATTTCATGCTGGCCAAGGCAGGGCCAGGCTTTTGCAGGCAGTTTGACTTGAGCAGTACTGTGTGCTAGAGCTAAGGCCAGGTGCAGGTATCCCTGCTGATGGGGAACAGGGGCCATATTTTAAGTGTAAGGTATTGACATTTAGACTAATGGAATCTTATTCTGGTGCTTTCTTCTATCTGGCCTTGACCAGCAAGCACTCCCAGCTGGTCCTACTTTTTGCTCTTATAAAAGCTAAGCCTGGCACAGTGTTCTCAGGTTGTCAAGAGATTTTGGGGATCTCACAGTAAAGAACACTGAGTCATACCATGACAAATGTTATTCCTTTGCTAATTAATTCTCTTTCAGGTCTTCTGATTACATCAAGGGAAAAGTTTTTACCAGCGTTTAATTCCTCTCCATCACTAAATGATCTCCCCTTTTAAGAAAAACAGTAACCTTAGGCTGGAGCCCAGGGGCAGCAGCATCGGGCTGGGCTTGAATAATTCTTTAGTGTTTTTAATCATCTTTTTGCAGTTAATTTTGATCTATGGTAAATGATACTGGTTTTACATTGAGGATAATACTATAAAGTGCCTTTAAAAGACATTTATTTAATTGAAAAGGAAAGTTATTTAAAAATATTTTGTAACTAATAGCACGATGATGTACAGATAATGGCACAGATGTGAAGCACGTGGTGAAAAAGACTGACTTTATAAAACACTGGCTAGGCGGAGAGGCTGCAGTTCCTGAGAATCTTGAAACCAGCACATGAAAGGCAGGGGTTGTTTGACCAGCTGAGGATCCCGCCGCAGCCCATAGTAGGCTTTGCCTGGGCCCTTAAGGTACTGAACTGGCTGTAGGCCCCTTTGTTGTTGTTTTTGTGTTTTGATTGTAATGGTGTTCAGTGTTTTTGAAATGCTCTCATCAGACAGGGTAAAGAAAAGAAGTGAATTTTTGTGCCAGGTCAAAGGCTTTGCTTTGGGAGAATTCAGTGTAGAAAATAACTCGAATTAGAAGTGCAAATTGGAATGCCCGGCATGAGTCAGAAGCGCTCACCCTGGGTGGACACGAAGCCTCAGTGTGGGGTTGGATATGGTGGCTCTTGTTGTTGGAGCCTGATTGTCCCTCCTCTGGGGTTTAGAAGCAGACCAGAGATGGGACCTCACACCCAGCCTGAGAGCAACTGAACTTGGAGAGGATTTTTCGTGGGATCAGTTTTGGTTGACTTTGCCTGCCAAGCTTGCTGTTGATACTTACTCAAGCTCCAAAGATCTGTGTCCTTATTAAATAGAGTACTGCTAAGGCAAAGTGAGTTTGCTGCTCCTTGTTAACCCCTCAGTGTGATTCCCACACTAGGTATTATTGTATGGATGAGGTCTGAGTGTGGCTAATGTTTGTAGGCCCCAAGACCTATGCAGCAATATCTGTTGTACACTGACTAATGCTTGGTACATGCACCAAACCTCCTTCTTAGCAGCCCAGACTTTGTACACAGATGTTGGGGATTAGCTTCCAGTGGCTATCAGGGAGCCCTCATCAAGGTTACCATAACCTAGGGACAAAGGTGTTAGACTTACAGTTTTCAGCCACTTTCCCTGGCAGCAGTCACCATTCAGCAGCCTATCAAGACAACTGTCCAATCATGACCAGAATATCCTCTTTGGCCGTTTTACTCTCTCCTGTGGTGTCTACATAATTTCCAGTTTTAGAATCATGTTTTTAGGATGTTTCAGAACCATGCTACTCCTCGACTCTATCTTTTATTACCATTTCTTAAGGAGGGTTCAAGTTCTTTTTCAAAAAATTTAACATAGAGGAAGAAAATAAAAAGTAACACTAGGTTGCTGGTTAAGAAATAAAAATCTTTATGGCCGGGCGCGGTGGCTCAAGCCTGTAATCCCAGCACTTTGGGAGGCCGAGACGGGCGGATCACGAGGTCAGGAGATCGAGACCATCCTGGCTAACACGGTGAAACCCCGTCTCTACTAAAAAATACAAAAAACTAGCCGGGCGAGGTGGCGGGCGCCTGTAGTCCCAGCTACTCGGGAGGCTGAGGCAGGAGAATGGCGTAAACCCGGGAGGCGGAGCTTGCAGTGAGCTGAGATCCGGCCACTGTACTCCAGCCTGGGTGACAGAGCGAGACTCCGTCTCAAAAAAAAAAAAAAAAAAAAAATAAAAATAAAAATAAAAATAAAAATCTTTTTGTTTCAAAAGTTCACTGCCCCCAGTTCTGTGATCTGTTGCACACAACAAATTATTCTCCCTACCAGGAAACATCTGTATGGATTATTTCACTATAATCCTATGATGCTTGGACTTGAATCACTTCCAGATCCCACGGACACCTGGGAAATTATAGAGACCATTGGTAAAGGCACCTATGGCAAGGTCTACAAGGTAACTAACAAGAGAGATGGGAGCCTGGCTGCGGTGAAAATTCTGGATCCAATCAGTGTAAGTAACAGTTGTAAATTATAACCAGAATTTGGTGTTTTATGCACACTAAGTTTTCAACTTCTTTTCTTGATTTTAGGTTTAATTTTCATGAAACCTGGCATGAAATCTCAAAATAAGTCATGATTTGTCAGCTTCTCTGAATGAAGGGACTCCACTTGGAGTTAAAGCTTCCCTTGACTTTTGTTTCTTGTCCATTTTACTGTTGTTTTGGTTTGGGACCACTGGGATCTTCAAAAGTTATTCTCTTGGAAACAGTGATATGTTTTACTACCTGGTCTTTCCGTAAGTTACAAAGTGACCCAGGCTTGTGAGATTTGATCATCTTAGGCTGACATCTTATTTTAGAGCACTGAGGTTATAATGCTGTATGCTGTTTTGCACAGTGAGGTTTTACATGTCCTATTCTGTGTTAGGTCCCTTCAAGCAACTTCTCCTTAACTGCTTTGAAAATTCAGACTTTTCAATAAAACAGATATTTGTGATAGTATTATTAAAGAAAAAAGAATATCACAAACACTATAGATAAAATAATTAGGTAATAATCGAAGATATAGGTTGTAATAATAGAATGTAATCATGTAATAATAGAAGGTATAGGTTGATATCTGAATGTCCATTGTTAGATATTTTGAAGATATGGTAATGAGATTGAAAATACATAGTAAATATGTTTTACTAAGTACTTGAGCATGACATCATATCTGTAACCTTTACATATTAGATTTAATCCAGCTTGCATTTTTCTCCCCTGTTTAGGATATGGATGAAGAAATTGAGGCAGAATACAACATTTTGCAGTTCCTTCCTAATCATCCCAATGTTGTAAAGTTTTATGGGATGTTTTACAAAGCGGATCACTGTGTAGGGGGACAGCTGTGGCTGGTCCTGGAGGTAAGAGGCTCCCATTGGGTAACCAGTGATTTGAACAGAGTGCCAGAGGCCAACAGATGCTTTATTACCTAGAAGGTGTTTTAAGGTACACATTTGAGGAGTAGGTCCCTCCTGCATGTCACAGGTACCTCACCAGATGTGACGTTCTCCTCCATAGTTCTTACAGGGAGGCCATATGCTAAAGGTATTTTTGTTTCTCTGTTTCAGAGGTTTAATAATCTTTTATTCTAGTACAGGGTGAATATAGGAATATAATTGAAAAAATTAATTTTCTTCCCTAACATTTAATTGTAAACATGTTTGAATCGATTGCAAATCATTTTCAAAAATTGTTAACCCAAGGTTTACTTGGCTTGCCAAGTTTGGATTTGCCCACTCACGTTCATTAGTCCTCATTTTAGATTGGGTTTCCTGAAAACTGACTCTGAGAATTGTGTATGGAAAGTGTGTTGAAGAGTTCTTACCAGAGATAGACCTAGAAAAAAGTGAGGAAGGTAGAATCAACCAAGGGAGACACTGAACAGCAATATGGTTATAACAGAGGCCTAAGCTGGTCCTCTGGGAAATGGAGAGCTGGGAAGTTTTTGGAATGTTGTGCTGAATTGTATCTCCACATCGGCCATCATTGGCTGCATGCCACCCCGGGAAGGAGCGTGACTTTGGCGGAGTCAGTTCTCTGAAGTGGATGCCAACTCGGGTGAGGGGTGCAGCTGAGGACTGGGAGCTGTTGATATTTCTGGCAGCATCCACTGTGAAGAGGGAATCTGAAGGGAACAACACTGTATCCACTATAGCCCTGCATTTTTTTTCTCCAACAAACCTTCCATACACAATTCTCAGGGTCAGTTTTCAGTTATTAATGGGAATGAATGTGTGCATCTGCGTGCAAAAGAGTCAATTCTGAACAAATACAATTCCCTATGAAACTAAAATGACAAGGAAAATAATGATGATACATGAATTAACACATTAGGACAGGTCTATTGCCACATTCTCACTAGGCCTACCCTGTTTTGTTCTGGGCTCTGACCCACTGAACCAGCTCATGCCTCCATGCCTGAGGTCACATAGGTGACCCAGCACTGTGTGGACACAAGTGGAAGCCTTAAGAGAGAAGTACCAGGGGAGAAACCAGCCCTCACTTCACTGTCTGGTACCTCTTATCCACATGTTTCTGGCTCTGGGAGGGCCTGAGCCTGGGACAATATGTACTGGCTGCCATGACAACCATGTTTGGGGAATTGATTTGTTATATTCAAATGGGATAATCTGCAGGGAAACTGGTTTGAATTTATTTCTGTCACATCAGTTGCCTTCCTCAGAATATAAAGATGTAAGGGATTTTGGTTTTCTAATTATCTTTGTTCCTTTAGTTGACTGGTTAAGTCATATAACACACTTCTTTGGGGTTTTATTAACTCTCCAACCCCCACCCCAACAATATTAGGATTTTATCTTGCCCATGAAGCTCTTTAACAATGCTATTTGGAAATGATAAAGTATTGTTCCTGGGGTCTCTGATTATATTTGTCTTCAGCTCTGTAAGACTTCTGTGTTTTAAACCTCATTGTGACTTAGTAATGGAAGTACAGTGACCAAGGAACCTCAGTTTCTGCTCATTTTTAACTCCTGACTAAAAAAGGCTCTGCATCAAACAGAGAGAACTGAAACTTTCAGGAATTTTCGAGGGCCTGAAAAGGAGCCTTCTCTCCATGCAACCAGGCAGGCAGGTGGGCTGCTCATACCTGAGGCCACCTGGTGAATAAATGTCTTTCCTGATGAGGAGTGACCCTCAGGCATGGCACCTCAGGTATGGCCAAAGCAGCCAGGAAGGTCACACATGGCCTTGAAAGATGAGAAAGAGCCCAGAACTATGAGCTGAGCCCTGTGCAGGTGCTCCCTTGCCAACTGTTTCTAGCTTTTTCAGGGTGACCACGATAATGAGGCTGCCCTAAGACACTGAATTATTCATACCTCTGCAATACAGTATGCTGTCATTTATGACTTTTGCTGGTTGTTTCGGTCCATGCCAAAGTGGGTGATATGAGATGCTGGATGTCCTCAGTCTTTTCTGTCCCAGGATGGGCAATCTAAACCAGGCTGCTAGATGGTCATGTGCATTCAGTGCCTCCAATAGTCTTAGAGAAGCACAGGAATTCCTAGACTCCTAATACCGGCGGAAGCCTCTCTGTTCAGTCTCCCAGCCTTCAGATGAGGGACAGAGACCCAGAGAGGTGAGTAACTTGCCTATGGTCACATAATTGGTTGCATGGCAGAACTGGAAGGAAAAGCACATTTCAGCACATTTTCTTTCACCATGTGCAGCTGCTCCTGTGATGCTGTCCATTGGCTCATGGAAACACAGATGTGAAATCTCTAGCTGGGATCATGGCACTTCCTGACCACACACACAGAGCTGGATGGCAATGACAGTCCACACAGTACCCTATTTTGTTCCCTCTGCAGCTTTTTAAGGCATGCTTTAGGGGACTCACACAAAAAAATTATGATCTGTTTAATATTGTTCTCCTCATCTTGTATATTAAGATTAAATTTATGTTGCCTTTGCTCTTTATTTGCCTGACTCGATGAAAGGACAAGTGAGAAACTATTCTACAGAGCAATTCTAGAGGATAGAAAAATGTTATTAATAATCCCCTTAAATTACCACAACTCTGAAAACAAGAGCAAATAAAAATGTCATTTTCTGAAATTCATTACTAATTGTTAGTAGAAAGCAAACAAAAGCTCTCTTTCATGATAGACACCTACTATATTGGAAAGATATGGAGAGAAAACACACATACATAATAGTGTTTTGGAAAATCTGTGAATGCATTTTACGTGAATATTACATTTTTAAAAATCTATAAGTCTGTCTTTCACCTAAATGATATACATATTAATAAATTAGACCTTTAAGAAAAACATGATACTCAGAAAAAAATACCTAACGTGGTAGCTAAGGCATGAACTATATTTTCTTTTTCCTTTTAGTGTAAAATCTTTGGCAGGTAGAAACTTAATTTCATCATGAATCAAGTGTTCTACTTAAAAGAAATGGTTTGGAGTACTGGTAAATGAGGCTGGAAAGTAAAACAAAAAACTTTGTTCTTTAAACCATGTATGAGAATTAGTTTTACGTCTATTTTTTCCCTTCAGAGATCTCGGTATAAGTTCAGTATCTAATATGTAAAGACAAAGCAAAAATGGGGGAGGGGTCTGAGAGAGAGAGAAAGAGAGACAGACAGACCCACTGACCGACCTTTGTCCAGGTTTTGCTTTTATCCAAGGCTTTAGAAAGTATAATCTAGGCCTGAATATCACTGGAAGTGCTATACATCGAACCATTTTCACCTGTTGATACTGTGTCATGAATTAAGTTTATCAGGTTAACAAATCAGGGTCTTAGTCATACTCTGATGGACTCAAACGTAGGACTGGTGGATTTTGATTGGGCAGAAGTGGTTAGAAAGCACTGCAGCATTGAACACTGACTCAGTGGGTTCTAGAGTGAGAGACACTGGAATGCTGGGAGCCAGGATGAAGGCACAGAAAACTTGAGACTGGAGAAGGGAAGGACTTTGAAATGGAACAGCATTGCATCCTACAAACATATATTATATGTGTTCAAAAGAGAGACAGTTAAGAGGCTGAGGCGTGGGAGTGATTCTGCCCACTCTTGGCTCTATTCAATAAGGATGTGCCCCGGAAAGAGAATGAGATGGGAGGTCACTCTCAGGGCCCACTTCCCTCTCGTGGTATGAGCATCTCTCCACTCTGATAGAAGCTCGAGAGTTTCAAGTGACACAGTATTCATTGGTCTTGTGGCAAGTCAGTGACTTTAGCTGGCTTTCAGTAAAATAAACATGATTTGTCCAACACAGGAGGAAAAAATGTGCTGTTCTGGAATTACTGAGAGGTGGACAGTGTCCAACATGATACTTCCTAAGGGATTTTCTACAGTAATTTTGACTATCTTTGACTTTTCCTTTATGTTATCTGTAGAACCCAACACCCTTAAAACACAAAGTCTACTGAACAAAGGGGCACCAAAAAGAAATTCCTCTTAATTCTGCAAACTGACTAGGTCAAAGCAGCATGCTCATACAGAATCTACTTGAACGTTGGAGTCCAGGTCTGGTGATTGTGTTGCATGGGCCGTTCTTTAATAATGTGGAAGAAAGTTGATGGCTTATTGAGCAAGGAACATTTCATTGCTTGAAATTATGACTGTCTTAGCAAATGCACATACTGTGATTGAATCAATATTCAATGACGTTTTGGAAAATAGATGTGGAATGTAAATGATTTTTCTATTTTTCTTGGTTTGGAGCAAAATGCTCATTAAATTCTAGATGCATTCAGCTGCCACATTTCCTGAATGCTGAGGGTGTAGGGAGGAACTGCAGGAATGAAAACACACTTCTGTATTTGAATCTGGTGGCTGACAGAGTGGGTGGGAATAAAGGGCTGCTGTGCCAACCCTCAGGGCCGGGGTGGGAGGCTTGGTTGCCTTCTTACAATTCTAAAGGGATTATTTTACTTGATGCATTTAAATATAATTCTTTGTCATGCTTTTAAAACGTTCAACCCATTTCACTGAACATTTATTCTGATTAGACAGTTGTCAGTGTATACCTGCTTTCTTTTTTTTATATCCAAGTGCCCAGTTTTTTTTCTATAACCCATAGGCTGCCCTTGAAAACCTTGCTGGTGGACTTACCAACTTCACAGGACAGCTTCCTTTAAAAGTGTCCTGAGCAGTTTAATTATATGTTTCTGTGAGTTCTGGGAAGTCAGACAGCTCTTATACTCTGACATTTAGTGAACAAAAAGCACTGGTTGGGTAAGATTCCTTTGTTGTTTTTAAATCCATAGCTGAGTTTTGATCCTGCTGACAAATAGCTACTCTTAATCCCTTCATAGGTTCTAGAGTTACAAATAAAGTTTGTAAGTTGGCTACCTATATAAAATATTGCTGAAGAGGCCTTTGTTGCAAAAATGGTCACACTTAAAGTAAGGCGGGGAGAGAGACCAAAATGAGGTGTCAGGGGAAAATTCCAGGGTTGCATTTTCTTGGATCATTAGCCAGCATTTAACTTAAAATTTCCCTCAGTACAATTTTAATAGCATACTTGCAATGCAAGAAAACCTGTGCCTCCCTGAGATGTGAGCTAGGGTGGGGAGTGGTCCTGATGGTTCTCTCATGCTTTGAATCCCTATTACTGCCTTTGCTTTAGAGGAGCAAAGACTATTGATATTTTCCTAATTCTCACAGTTTCCCTAGACTCTGTCTCTTCCTCATCTTTCACATGTGGCTGGTCAGAAATTCCTGTCATTTCTATCTCAAAAAAAGTTTTCCTAATCTCTCCCTTCCTTTTATCCTCATGACTTTTTGACCCTGCCTTCCTTGATGACCTCAATATCTTCTAATGGATACTCCAGTTCCTGGTGGTGTCTTCTGTCCATCCTCCAATCTGCCAACCAAGTCATTTTTCTAGAATGGCAATCTGAACATTGAGACCTCCTGCCTAAAATCTGTTAATAGTTTTCCTTTTTTGTCTAGTGATATATCATGGTATTATATACATAGAATATTATATGGGTATATATTATATGAGTAGTATATGTAGTATATTACAATAAAGCCCATACTCCTTAGCAGGGCATACCTGTCATTCCCTGTCATTGGCCTTCTTTCTCCATCTCCCTGCCCCGCGATTCTGGCACCCTTTGTCCCAACAATAGTAGAGTATTTAGAACTCATCATACACATGCACACTCACATGCACACTCCCCCTCATTCTTTCATGTCCCCTACATTTGCACAAGATGTCTCCGTGTTCCTTTTCACAGCATCTTCTTTCCCTTCTTGTCCACCTGCCCAAAATCCATTTGTCCTTCAAGCACCTTGTAAATGTTACATCCTCTGGAAAGTTTTCCTAGACTGTCTTTGCCCTCCCTCAGCAGAGTTCACTCTTCCTTCTTTGGTGCCACCACACTACATTAGGCACAGCCCTGCTTCCACATTCCACACTGTAATTACTCATATGTCCATTACTGGGCAGTGACCTCTTTGAGGCTAGAGATTGTGTCATATTCATGATTGAGTAATAGGTAATAAACTGGACATTCACAAACTATTGAGAACAAAGAGGTGACTTTCTTCTCACTAACTGAACTAAACTGGGTTCTTGAGCCCCCAGCCTGACTAAAGGAGGCAACTGATTCTAACCCATTTTGTTAAACTTAAGTCCACTTGAGTGACTTCTTTGTGGAGTGGCATATTCCAGTGTTTATATCCAATTTTCACTGTCCAGTTCAAGGCTTAGTCGTTTGGGTAAGTACTCAGTTTTATAGGGCTTCTTCTCTCCCTCTTTCCTCTTCCTTTTCCCTGGGTGGCATCAGGATCTGGGTACAAGTACATGCTTACATGATGCCATGGTAGTGAGTGCAGAGGCCTCTGAACTGTATGGTAACCATGAAGTTCTTGTGATAATAAAACTGTATTTTCTCCCTTTGGTATCTTTGATGTTCCTGGTCCCTGACACTCCCTCCTGTCATGAGGTCCTCACATTCTTTGTCCTTCTTGTTTAAACTCTAACCTTATCCCTGTCCTCAAATAGAGCATGAAGTTCTGAGTGTCTTACAAGTTGTGAGCAGACTGTAGAAAACTATTATTACAATCTCAAGCGTGGTCTGCCTCACTATGCCATACTTTCATTTCACTTGACACAGACACCCCTTGTTGTCAAGAGGTCTCCTCTTAGATTTCCAAATGGGAAGAGGATCATAAGAAACTGACGTTTCTATCATCATTACCCCCTTATACAGACAGCCCCTCCCAGAGGGAGCATCCTCATTCTAATCTTGTCGTCTTAATCTCCTCTAACTCCATAAGGACTCTTTTTTTTTTTTTTTTTTTTTGTTGGTCAGGTGAGAACTTCCCTTATGTCAAGTCCTGGGTTCTTCCCTGGTCATCAGTGGACTCTGTGGTCAATTATCCAATTTTTGTTTCTTGATATGTAGAGCATATTTTGGGGAATTCTGAAAACATTATTTTGTCTCTCTCAACAGCCTAGGTTTTAAGACTGTTCTATGAATTATGGCACCGAAAACGCATTCAGTGCTCGAGGGTGTTAGAGTGAGTACTGAATGTTATTTGTCCTTTCAGAGTCATGTGAGCCATAGTTAGAATCAAAAGAATATAGAATCCTTTGGAAGACATTATGCTGGCACTTAACGTTTGGGCCACCATCAGAGCCATGGGTGTTGAGTTGCAAGTTAAACCTGAAATTGGCAGACAGTGGATTTCAGGGTCACTTAATATAGTCCCAAACTCAAGGAATCATCATAGCCTTCAATGCATTTCACTGCTTTTAGGGTCCCTTCTAAGTCATTCTAAGTCATTCCTGAGACAGTAATTTTATGCTAGTTTTAAAGATTCCTTAATTCTGTATTAATTTTTAGTCACATACTATTGTATGGTGAAAACATGGGCAGGTTCAGTTCTAGGCTATCTTGATTTTTAATTTGTCTGCAAGGTATCTGCCAAGTATGTAGCAGGGACTAATATACATGTCAAGTAAAAACATCTGTTCACCCTTTATTAAAATGTTGCAGAGCTCCATAATTAGAGTTGAATAGATCCTAATGTATTATTATCTTGATAAAAGTTATCTTCTTTCAGGGAAGCTGTTAATCTGTGCTTCCTCAGTTTTCCTTTCTTAAGAAAAGCCAGACACAGTGGTTCACACCTGTAATACTGTCACTTTGGGAGGCTGAGGGGGGTGGATCACTTGAGCTCAGGAGTTGGAGACCAGCCTGGACAACATGCAAAAATCTCATCTCTATAAGAATAAAACAATTAGCTGGGTGTGGTGGCATGCACCTGTAGTCCCAGCTACTCAGAAGGCTGAAGTGGGAGACTGGCTTGAGACTGGGAGGCAGAGGTTGCAGTGAGCTGAGATTGCGCCACTACACTCTTGCCTGGGCAACAAGAACCAGACCCTGTCTCAAAAAACAAAACAAAAAACTGGACTCTGTCTCAAAAAAAAAAAAAAAAAATTGTAAGCTGACTTAAGCAGCCACAATGCAGGGGATCACCTGCTGTTCACTAGTTAATTATTTCCCAAATTTCCCAAATTGCAGACTAAGTGCCAAGAGGAAACCTAGGGCTTTAAAGTAGGGATTTTACCTTGATAACACACACCTTGATAAGGTCAAGGATACTGTTGCAGAACTTTCTCCTTAATTCAGCCAAAGCTGGGTTCTTGTCCCATGACCAGAAACAATCAGGTTTGTGGACACATGGAAGGGTGAGGGGCAGAATTTACTGGGCAAAAAGGAAAAAAAGAAAAAACTCAGAAAAATGAGATGGAGCCCCACTAACAGGCCCTCTACCTCACTGATGGCTTCCCAGGTCACCACATGAGCCAAAGAGAGCAGAGTCCTCCCCTGCATAAGGCAGAGATTCCCCATGGCTGTAGCTCCACCCATTTTCCCCAGTGTGCCTGTCTGCTGCGGTTTGCTGTGGGCATGCCCAGACAAGCCCTGGGCAGGTTCCCTCATCTGCACAAAAGCAACGGATGTAAACACTTGTAGGGCAGGTCAGAGATTCTTCAGGGACCCCTTTTTATTTGCATAGGCATTTGGCTGTCTCATTCCCTCATCTAAAGAAGTCCATCTAACTGCCATTAGAATAAGGATAAGGGTAAGGATGAAGGCCACTCTTAACTGCTTCCTGCTGGCAGGGGGTGCTCTTTTGGGAAACAGCAGTCAGATCTCCCCCAGAGGCCTATCTAAGGGTTCCCAGCCAAAAGGGCCATCATCTGAGGCTCTGGTTGCATAATCATTTGGAGTTTGATGGCATGAAGGTGAGAAGAGACAAACTGGGTTATTAGAAAACATGTATTAAAATGAAACGGGAGCGAGGGCTAAGGATAGCTCAAAAGTCTTGAGGCCTTTTATGTTTGCACAGGAAGAGGGAGGCCAAAAGCCCAACTGGTAAAAAACAAACAAACAAACAAACAAAAAAAAAACTTTTACCCTTCTGCCAGCATGTCAGGCTTTTGGGTTCCCTTCTCCTGAGCCCAATCCTAAGCCAACCAGTCTAAGGTTTGGGAAATTAACTCTTCCTAGTTTGAAGGATGCATCTGCGGGAAGTGTTCCATAGTACAGAGAGACAATTACCTATCAATGAAGAGAGGAAGAGAAAAAAAATTTTTTTTTTCTCAAAGGAGTCCCAGGGGTTCAGGATGCATTCGAAAGGGGTACAGACTGAAGATGAATGGCTACTCATCTAGAAAGAGGAGAGCAAGGCATCCCTGGTTCCCTTCTCTTCCTAGCAAATACCTGGGGTATGTGAGGGAGAGAAAGTGAGCCATTCCTCTTTCTTTCCTCCATCCTTGTATCCCCAAGTTCCAGCGACCATGACAGAGTACTGCTCATGGTGTCAAAGCAGCCTTCACCCTTGTTAAAAGGGGGTCTAGGGGGTGGGAGTATCCACTCTTAATGCCCTATCTCCTCTCCTGTCAGTAGCCTTTGAATTTCCTAGACCTCATTTCTGCCATGGATAGTACCATGACCTTTATCCATGAAATGGGAAGCTTGGCTTAATTGGCAGGAATCAGTCATGCTCACCTGTGCTGTGCCTTTTAACTTCCATTATCATCTACCTCTGGATCCCTCAGATCCAGTTTTCTTTCCTAGGGCTTTGACCTGAAGCTTGGAATTGAGTTTGGGACAAAAATGTGCCTCTGAGAGGGGGTGTTGCATGGGCTCCTTATCATAAGCCAAATGCTAAGGTAAAGCTGTGGAACTGAGTCCTCCTCCAACAAGGGAGAGAAAAGGATGTCTTGTGACATGCCCGGATAACTGGTGGCTATAGTTATGCTTGCGAAGGTCTGGGTGCATGGGGCTTGGCTTTGGTTAGCTCCCTTGGTCTTACTTTCCCAAGAAGGAAACCTCTGGGTGATGGGCACCCTATTTATACCCATCACCTGGCAGGATTTGCAGGATAATTGCTCAGAACTAGAATTTTGATCCGGGTTTTAACATCACCCATCCCTTTTATTCTTTCTAAGTTGTAGCTGGCGATTCCTAGTTGGTTCAAAAGAACAAGCAGGGTTAGTCTAAAATGTAGGCAAAAACTTAAAAACAACTAATGAGTCTATAATTTAATGACAAATGTATGATAAGTTTTGAAACATAATTTCTGTCTCTCCAGTCCTATTTTTTGTTAAAAAAAATCATGATAGGACTGAGTTGTTTGCAAAATAGACTTTAGTCTTATACTTGACCTGATTATTTGCATAAAGTACAGCAAGAATAATTGTTTCTATATAGGCCTTTTAGATTGGCTTTGATGGAACTCTGTTCCACAAGGAATTTCAGGTAAGACCTTTTACAGCTGAGCACAGCCATGGGTTAGTATCCTCAAATACCTGTGAGTTGGGTGATCCTCTCCTCTTAAGGTCCCAAGATAAACTTGGAGCTCCTGGTCCTGTCATAAAGTGACATTCTTTACTTACCACAGGTCAGGAACCCTATACAGGTACTGCATAGATAAGGGTGTGAGGCCAGTTTTCCCAAGGGGCTTTTATCAGCTCTGCAAGTCGAGCTTGACTCCTTAAAGGGAAGCATACCCTTCCAGTCAAAGCCTTGGAAAAAGTTTCTCCAACTGCATCCTACTGCAAAAGAAAATGGATTCTTTTTTTTTTTTTTTGAGACGGAGTCCCGCTGTGTCGCCCAGGGTGGAGTGCAGTGGCCGGATCTCAGCTCACTGCAAGCTCCGCCTCCCGGGTTTTTACGCCATTCTCCTGCCTCAGCCTCCCGAGTAGCCGGGACTACAGGCGCCCGCCACCTCGCCCGGCTAGTTTTTTGTATTTTTTAGTAGAGACGGGGTTTCACCGTGTTAGCCAGGATGGTCTCGAACTCCTGACCTCGTGATCCGCCCGTCTCGGCCTCCCAAAGTGCTGGGATTACAGGCTTGAGCCACCGCGCCCGGCCAGAAAATGGATTCTTATTGCACTGATGCAAACAACTACATTGCCATAATTTAAGAATACTCACAACTAGTTTTCCAAATTCTGGGGAAGCCAGGCAGACAGAGAGAGAGAGAGAGAAATATGTGCTCCAAATTTTGTTCACAGGAGTATACCTTAATCATTAAAGGCCATAAATAGTTCAAAATAAGTTTCCTTGACTCTGAAAAAGAAAACAAGGATCAGCAACATTCCAAGCAAAAGTTGAAAAGATAGCTTCAGTTTTCTATGAGTTCAGTCCATTTAGTTAACTCGTTTTGTTTGATATTCATGAACATTTCAGCTCTTCATGAGTCCTATATGTTTTCCCTTTTTTCCAATGTCACAGTCTCCAAAGTTATCAGAAACCTGTATTTGAGAGCACCTGTCAGAGTCCTGTGGCACCTGTCAGAGTCCAGTTTACTATAAACTATCTTTTGAAAAGGACCAAAACAAGACAACAATTGTTGGGAATAACAAAATTGCCCAGGGTAGTTACAGTTAGAAACACAATTGACAAAGAAGTTTGGTTATCTCTGTGGTTTACAATAACATAACAACCTTAATTATGATTGATAGCACATACATTAGACATTAGAATTTTAGAAATCCCATACAATTTTGGAACAGATATTAATATTTTCATCAAAATATAACCTAAATATGATTGAACACCACTTTGGCAATTCCATGTAACTAAACATCTTAAATGATCCCTTTTACCTCTCTTTTGTATACTCCAGTGCCCTCTGGAGCATCCAAAAGCCAGGCATCAGGAAAGACAATTTTGAAACTGAAGTTTGATTTTGGGAAGCCTGTTAAATATGTTAGTGGTTTAAAACACTGAAATAGAATTACAGATTACTGTAAGTGATTTATTTTGCCAAACGATGACTCAGAAATTTAAAAAAGCAAAAACCTTTTATAACCCTTTACTAATTTTGCTAAAGAGCTGATTAGTGCCTTAAGAGTACCTTGTTGTGCTTTTATTTCAATGCTCAATTTACAGAAAAATCATATAATACCCCTTTGAATTTAGTCAATCTGTTCAAACACTGAATTTTTGCAGTACTAATTTTTACAGTCCTTCCATCATTTGTTTAAACCATCAGCTTTATTTTATCTAATTCAAAACAATCCTTTAACCCTAGGCAAGAACTTACATTTCCATGTCTTCTTGTAATCTTTTACTAAAAAACACATCTTACTGTTCCTACATACCTTGCATGTAAATCTATTTCCAATAGTTTCAATTACATGTTATAATGGTAACCCCTAGCAATTTTAAGTTTAATACAAAACCTGGTAAGTTGTTTTAATTATGTGCTAGGTTCAGCCAGGGTTTGACTCCTTCCAACATAATTAAGGGTGTGGTTAATTCCATATGTCCCCAGGCCTTACCAATTGTCAAGCTGACAAGTTGAAAAGTTCTTAAAAACCAAAAAGGCAGTTTATAACCTTAAAACACTTAGCAAACCTAGTATCTGACCTGCATAATTTAGTTCACCTCTCTATATTTGAAATATCTGCATTTTACCAATAATCTTTAAGGCTGTTTTTATTTCTCAAAGATTAAAGTCACATGAATTAAAACATACTACAGTTTTTATCTTCCCTTTAAAAAAATATTTGATCCAAGCAGTTGTCTTCCATTAGACCAATTAAATTAGAGCTCTTTTTTTATAGACATCACACACACAACACATATGTAACTACACAGACAGGCCAAAGAAAACCCAGAAGCCATAAGATTTTCATTTGCCCATCTCCTATTTGGATTATTGGCCTCCGGGTAGAGCCCTTTAAGAGACAGGGCTAGGAAAACATGCAGCTTTTAAGGCCTAGTAAACAGGCATGACTAGGGGCAAAAACAGAGTCTGAGAGGGATCTATCTATTTTTAATTCCTAGGGTTCCATGAGAAAAACAGATTTCTTCCCAAAATGGAGTAATGCCTCGTCTGTTTTTCCCAAGGAGTCCCATGGTCCCAGGAGTTATCTTAGGGCCTGCCATGCATGCATTGAGAGTGGTAAGGCAAAATGGAGAAAAATAATTTAGTCAACTGAGGAAAAAGTCTTTTTCCAGCAAAGCAAGATCCTAAAAGAGGAAAAAGCATAAAGGCCTTTTAAATATACCATAACTTGGACATCCACTTTCAATTAAGCTGAGCACTCTCTAAGAAAATCCTTTTAACTCCCTTATTAACTGATTTTAGCCATGCCAACCATCTAATATTTCTGACTTTCAAACTTTACTAAAGGTAACCTCACAGGTGAAACCAACAAGCCTCACTTAAGGTTATGATTTCACTGTGAGTGTATGTGGTATTTTCTAAGGAGATAAGGGTAAGCAATTCTTACAAAATTTAGAACCTTTAAAGGTAACCCAGAGAAAGGACAATTTAAGAAAAAGCCTAGATGTTGTTCATGGTGGAGAAGAGAATCAGCAAATGGCAGAAGTCACACAGATATTAACTGGAAAGTACTCATTTCCTAAGCCAGGATTGAACCTAGGCATCCTTGTGAAATGAAAGAACAAAAACATTGCCACATGGTTATAGGTCACAATCCCAAGCACATAAAATCCCAAGCACATAAAACAAGATGGAGGCCTGCAGCAAAGTTTGCTGTTGACCATACAGGAAGTCATGCAAAGCACATCAGATTGGCTACAGCTTAAGACCAACCTCACAAATCCTTTTTCATAATTAAAACTTTACAGAAAATATAAACCCTGATATTTGGGGTCCTGGCCTGGTAAAATGTTTTCAAAAAAAAAAAAAGGCCAGCTGGGTTCTGCAGCTCAAACCTGTAATTCCAGCATTTTGGGAGGCTGAGGCGGGCAGATCACCTGAGGTTGGGAGTTCGAGACCAGCCTGACCAACATGGAGAAACGCTGTCTCTACTAAAAATACAAAATTAGCTGGATGTGGTGTTGCATACCTGTAATCCCAGCTACTCGAGAGGCTGAGGCAGGAGAATCGCTTGAACCCAGGAGGCGGAGGTTGTGGTGAGCCGAGATTACACCACTGCACTCCAGCCTGGGCAAAAACAGTGAAACTTCCTCTCAAAAAAAAAAAACCTCTGGGGGAAGAATCTCTTACTTTTATGCCAATGGGTTTCTCCAACAGGGAGAGAAACTTAAGAGGGCAGCTGGTGAGTCACCAGTTTGTCCATCCAGCCAACATTCCTGACCCCCAGGAATGACGTGGGCGTGGCGTGGGGGGGGGGGCATAATTTCTCTACCCTCAGAAGAAGTCTGAGGACAAAAAGGCTTAGAAGCCAAAGGAAAAAGACTTTTTGGTTTGCATGTTACTCACCTTTCCTCAAGCCCCACGTCTGGATGCCAAAAATGTTGCAGAACTTTCTCCTTAGTTCTGCCAAAACGGGGTTCTTGTCACATGACCAGGAAAGATTAGGCTGGTAGACACATAAAAGGGTGAGGAGCGGAATTTATTGGGAGAAAAGGAAAAAAAGAACTTGGCAAAGTGAGATGAAGTCCTGCTAACAAGCCCTCTACCTCACCGATTGATTCCCAGGTCACCAAGTGAGCTAAAGAGAGCAGGCTCCTCCCCTGCATAAGGCGTGAGTTCCCCCTGGCTCCACCCATTTGCCCCCAGTGTTCATGTCCGGCTCCAGTCTGCTGTGGGGATACCCAGACAAGCCCAGGGCAGGTTCCCTCATCTGCACAAAGCATCAGATGTAAACACTTGTGAGGCGGGTCAGAGATTCTCTGGGGACCCGTTTTTCTCTGCCTAGGCATTTGGCTATCTCAGTAGCTTTTAGAATCTGGTGAAAGCTCTGCATTTTCTCCCCAGTAAACTGCAAGATGCATATACAGCATGTTGCCTACAGTTTCAGGGTATTTCCGTGCTCTGCTTAAAACAGTTAAGAACCCTTGATTTAGGATGGCTTGTAGCAAACCCAAACCTGCACATTGACTTCTGCAGTTAGTAAGAGTTATCTTTGGAAATCCTTAAGTTGATGAAAAAGTACAATATAACTGCTTTATGTACGTACTCAAACTTCAGTAAGATACAATATATGACAAAGAACAAATATGCAAAATAAAATTAGTGTTTTTAATTACAGACAAAAAAGAGAAGAGCATAAAGTTGCTGAGAGCCTAAAATTGAACACTAAAAGGTTAATAAATGCACTTATGATGCAACTTCACTACATAAAATTTATCTGCAAAGGCAATTCTAGGAAGAGCTGCTGGTTGGGTTTCTGATACCTGCTAGCACTGGAGAAATCACTGAAATGTATTCTCTGTCAGGTATCAAGGGCATCCATCTTGCCTCCTGGTTTTATCCTCAAAATGCATGTTAAAAAATAGACAATATTCACATAAAGTGAAAAATATCCAATAAGTTGCCATGATTACTTATATGCTTTTTCTTTCCAAAAAATTTTCTTTCTAAAAAATTTCTAAATGTGCTTTACATTTTATTTTTATTTTATATTTGGCAATTAAAAAGTTAGCATTTTGGGCATGCACTTTCACTCACAAATCATTTCGAATAAAAAATACATACACAAAGAATTAGATTAGACTGGGTAATGGAAATGTGAAGTCTGAGTATTCCAAGCTGGAGTTTTGTAATCTGCAAATTTACTACATTGAATCAGTATCAGTTGGCTTTTCTTCTTAATTTCTTTTTCTTTTCTTTCTTATATGTGGTCTCCTGCTCTGCCTGTGTCTGGCATCTCTTCTCGCAGCTGTGTAATGGGGGCTCAGTCACCGAGCTTGTCAAAGGTCTACTCAGATGTGGCCAGCAGTTGGATGAAGCAATGATCTCATACATCTTGTATGGGGCCCTCTTGGTAAGAACATCCATCAAACGGGGTATGACAGCAAATGGGATGCTTTGTTCATTGCTTGGGTCCTTATTGCATATTAACAATGGGGAAACTGCCCTATGATATGCAAGAATTATTAACAGCAGGAAGGTGTAGCCAAATGTAGACTTTCATGAGACTTTTCAATACTAGGGTAATTGCTTTAAAATAAGCATGTAAATTTCTACTTTCTCTTTCCTGTTGTTTGGTGGTGGTGGGATGCCATGCAGGGCCTTCAGCATTTGCACAGCAACCGAATCATCCACCGTGATGTGAAGGGGAATAACATTCTTCTGACAACAGAAGGAGGAGTTAAGCTCGTTGACTTTGGTAATGACTGCTTGTCGTTTGTTTTCTTGATGTGTGCAGTTTAGCCAAAGGGGACAATTTATTACAATCTCAGAAGACTGGGGCTTCTCTGCTACACCATAGGCTGAGGGACTTTTCCAGTCAAACACAAGCTGAGGGGGTGGGGGCTCCAGATGGATCACCCTAGGAGATGGTGTTTACTAATCTATTTTCAGCTTTAGAAGCAATTTTATTAAAGATTGAAAATAAAAGTGTTTCAAAAGAAGCACTTGATGTAAAAACTTTTTGGTTTTCTGCTAAGAATTTCACATCTCAGGGCAATTGTCTATAATTTACATTTTGTCATTTCTTCTTTTGCATATGAAAAGAGAAAGCAGTTTGGTCTTTCAAATGACTTTCACTAGCCTTAGGCATACTTATTCCCAGTGAGCAGAAGGTAAAATAGTCCTCTGGGCCTGGGAGCTAACATCCTTTTAAATTGTGTTTATTGCTGCTACATGTGAGGCTGGTTGAACTGGAAACATTAAC
Source organism: Theropithecus gelada (assembly GCF_003255815.1). Lineage (NCBI taxonomy): Eukaryota > Metazoa > Chordata > Mammalia > Primates > Cercopithecidae > Theropithecus > Theropithecus gelada. The sequence goes on from NC_037680.1 coordinate 46,624,773, forward strand.
GGGAGATGGAAATGTGAGAGGAAATACAGGGCAATATCACCTAAGGCCAGAGAACTATTAAATATCTCCTTGTAATATCATATGTTGATATTTACAAATCAACATATGGTTTTTTTTTAAAGTTTATTGAAGGTTTAGTCTTCTAAATGAATTCAACAATAGTACTTCAGAGCCATTGTTACAAATAATGAGAAAACATTTGGAGAAACACTTTAAACATGTTGTCAATGTCATTATAGTAAACAAGACTGATTATTTTTGAAAGATATTTGTGATAATATTGCTAAGAAAGAGTTCAGTGTAAACATGTATCAGTTCATCATTTGCTCAGATGAAATTACTTAAAAATAAATGAAGTTGCTTTAGACGTACTGGTGTATTTTTACTGAAACACAAGCAAAGAAAAATAGCAGAGAGCATTTTGTGTAAGTCTTATGCTCCTCTTTATAAGGAATGATGTAACTCCAATAATATGCTGTATGTTTAACATTTGAGATGTTTTTTCCACATGATTCTGGGGACTGTAAATATATTGTGAGGGCAAACAGACTGGAAGGATGAGGATGGGATGGGAATTGATACTGATTATTCACTCAGCAGCTTTGTGATTTGACATAGCATAAGTGTTCCTAATCTTTCCATTAGAAGGTTCCTAACTTTCAGTGGCTGCAAAATAAATTTCTAGAAATTAAAACTAAAAAGGTATAGTTGTTTTTACCAAAATTGTGGTGGAGAAGTTGGTAAAATGGGAAAGTATCTGGGTCTAATAGAGTTTAAAGAGCTTCTTGGCTCTCTGATAAAGAGAATGTCCACAGTTAACACAACAGTCATCCCCCAACAAAACAACCCACGAACCCTTGGCAAATCTATGCCGATGTTTCAAAGGTGTGTCCTTTGCTAAGAACACACAGTGTTCAGTTTCTAAGTTTTTGTCATCAGTGACTTTAGTGGCAACTCTGGTCATTCTCTTAAGGGCTATATGAGACTTCTGTGTGGTATAAAAGAATACCTTACATGTGTAAAATGCTTTGCAATTTATAAATCAGTTTCACATTCGTTCTCCTAGTTGGTCTTAAGAAGAACCCTCTGTGTTAGGCGTGACTGTTGTGATTATCCCTAGTTTGAAGATGAAAAAACTGAGGCTCCGAGGTGAAGCAATCACATAGTTAGTAAAAAGCATAATTGGGATGGACAACATTGATTCTTAATCCCGTGGACCTTTACGCCCTCATGATATGAAGAAGAGAGCTGGTTAAAGGACATAGGAGTTACATTAGAATTCAGGTCCTCAACATTGAGCCCCAGATAATATTATTAGTCATATTCTTTTTCCATTTGACAAACACAGCTTTCTCACCAGGTTTTCAGGCTTCTAGGCAAGATAAGGCACTGAAGTCTTTTTATGTCTGTACTGATGCTCTGTTAGAGATAGCGCACGCCGATCTTCTTTCTCCATAAAATGAAGCCCCTTATTAAGAAAGAAGTCATGTGAAATAATTTGGAAGTATAATAGGACAATATTTTGGATTGATCCTAGTTGTTGATATTTTTCTTTTGATTTTTGCAGCGATATAGACAGGGATGTCCATTAGGAAAAAAAAAAAAATCCTAATGATTTAAATAGAGTGATAAATGTTCCAGAGTTGTAGTTTGCCGGCTACAGTTAGTGGGCCAAATATGACCTACCTCCTATTTTCATATGGCCTATGAGCTAGGAATGGTTTTTACATTTTTAAATGATAGGGAAAAAAAAAACCCAACATATTTTGTGACGTGAAAATTATATGAAATTCAAATTTCAACATCTATAAATAAAGTTTTATGAGAATGCAGCCACATTTATTCATTTATGTGTCTACTATGGCTGCTTTTGTACTATGGGAGGAGAGTTGAGTAGTTGTGACAGAGACCATATGGCCCACAAAGCCTAAAGTATTTATTTGGCCGTTATGGGAAAAGTCTGCCAATCCCTGGTCTAGCATCATACTTTGCTCACTTTTGAATTCTGATACCCTTTCCTTATAGGTGTTTCAGCTCAACTCACCAGTACGCGTCTGCGGAGAAACACATCTGTTGGCACCCCATTCTGGATGGCCCCTGAGGTAAGCTGGAAATATCTAGTTCTTTCTTTGCATGTGTTGAATGCCTTGGTACTATGCCTTTTTATGGGTAAGTCATATGCTCTCCAGAACTTTAGGGAGAAGAAAGTCCATTATCCTCATTGAACTGTACGAGTGTTAGTTTGGTCAGTGATGCTGGTGAGATGTAATCTCAGAAAGCAAGATTAAGTCACAGCTATCCCATAGGGTACCTTCATGCAATTAGAAGGTGTCCCTCCAGAAGATGCAGCCCTCTCCAAGGGCCGTGGCTTGGCAAATTCATCCAGCCCTTGTATAAATTAGAAAAAGTCAACTTCCTGGATAGATGCAGCGTCAGAGGTATATGGCTTTGTGAAGAGCCAGATTTCAGCAGCAACTGGCCTATAGAACTATATGCGGTGGCCCTGGTTGTTTTTTGTTACCAGATACATAGCAACTCATCTTGTGTACTTTGTTGGCTCTCTGTAGTAAAACTTGGGATTTATTCCTAAGTTCGGTTTGGCATCATCATAGAACTGTCTGGAAAATGACGCATGTAGAAGTTTGGGGAACCTTCCAGCTAGATGAGGCATGCTCTGTAACACTAGTGCAGTTTAGTTTGTCAGGTCATTTAATTCCACAGTATGCTGACCTTTGCCTGAGAGCAGCTTTCTGGATTAAACAAATGGGTTCTTTTAATAAAAGGACTCAGATGGTCACCTCCCTAGATGTCTTTCCATCTCTGCATGATGGTATTTCCTCTCTGTGACTGCCAAAGTGGTCTCCTAACAAAGTAAGTGGTTCATACTAATCTCTGCTTAAATTTCTTCAATGACTCTCCTGCCTCCCATCATCTATGGCTCTTTCTTTCATACCTGAGTAATGGATAGGCCCATTTTAAACAAAAAGAAAAATGCTGCAAATTCCAGTGTTTATCTAAATCTTAAATATTTCTTAAATAGGTTTTACAAAACATAAAACTAGATATAAACTCCTTGTCATTTTTATTTGTAGAAATATAAAACCAAAAGAAAAAAATGTATTATGAAAAAACTATTAGACAAAGTCAGTAACATTCAAGTAAGCAGCTTTAATTTTATGAGACAAATGATACTGTTTTGTGAATCTCCATTATCCTTTGCAGTGTGCTTATGTTTCAGGACACAATCGTATGGGTTATTTTGAGTCTGGCACACCTACAACCACGTACCATGTGGCGACTCAGTTCTCCTACTACTTTATTCTATTTCAGCTAGCATAATCTCTTTGTTCAAACAGCACCTCCTTTGATCTCCAACTGTTACATCTCTGTTGGCTTGATGCCAACTTAATAGTAAACATAATATGAACACTGTGTGATAAATGGTCATCCAGATGATCTAGAATATGTTTTTACTCCTCCTTCTCCCATTATTATTATTGACACAATTATCACTGAAACAAAACCAAAAACATAAAAAGTTATCTAGGGACTTTGTGAACTCTACTTTGAGAAACACTGCAGGATAAAGTCAAAACTTCTTTGAATTGTGAATAAAGCTCTTAATATTCCAATGCCTATCTATCCAGCCTTATTTCACATTACTTCTCCCAATTTACTGGTTCTTAATGCCCCAACAGTAGTGAACAACAGGTGACTCTCCAAATCCCTACTGATGTGTCTTTCCTTTAAACCCTTGGTGTACTATTATATCATCTGGAATGGCCCCCAGGCCTCTGGAAAATTCCTCCTTAATTGACAAGTCTCAAATGCTAGCTCTGCTGGGAAACATTCCCTAATCCCTTGCCCACATTGAGGCTCCTTTCCCTAAGTTTCCACCACGTCCTTCCACCCTCCATTAATACAATATCACTATTGCACTGTAGTTGTTGGCAGGCAGATCTCCCAACTGGACTCAGCTCTGGCAGGGACTTGGGATGCCTAAGCTCTTAATAGAGTGCTTGATACAGAGTACATGCTCAAAAATAAAAAATAAAAAATAAAATCTGTTGGGTTAGGAGCGGTGGCTCATGCCTGTAATCCCAGCACTTTGGGAGGCCGAGGCAGGCAGATCATTTGAGATCAGGAGTTTGAGACCAGCCTGGCCAACATGGCAAAATCCTGTCTCTACTAAAAATACAAAAATTAGCTGGGTGTGGTGGCACACGGCTGTAATTCCAGCTACTCTGGAGGCTGAGGCAGGAGAATTGTTTGAACCCAGGAGGCAGAGGTTGCAGTGAGTCGAGATGGCACCACTGCACTTCAGCCTGAGTGACAGAGTTAGACTCTGTCTCTCAAAAAAAAAAAAAAAAATCTGTTGAATGAATGAATGCATTGGTAAGAAAGCCAAAGGGATAAGATACACTTGGAGAACAGTTTGAGGATGGCTTCACAACTATTGATATTAGCAAATTTCTCTGTAGATTTAGATCTGTTCTGAAAGGAAAGCATAACTAAGGTCACTCAACTAATATTTGGGGTGGCATAACATGGAAGATGGTATTCCTGTTCTAATCTAGAGCAAATTGGTATTTTCAAAATCACAAAATATAATTAAGAGAAGCATTTTCTTGGCTTTCTACGTTTATTAAGAGGTGTTTGTGGCTGGGCGTGGTGGCTCATGCCTATAATCCCAGCACTTTGGGAGGCCGAGGCAGGCGGACCATGAGGTCAGGAGATTGAGACCATCCTGGCTAACATGGTGAAACCCCGTCTCCACTAAAAATGCAAAAAATTAGCTGGGCGTGGTGGCACGCACCTGTGGTCCCAGCTACTCAGGAAGCTGAGGCAGGAGAGTGGCGTGAAGCTGGAAGGTGAAGCTTGCAGTGAGCCGAGATTGCGCCACTGCACTCCAGTCTGGGTGACAGAGTGAGACCTGTCTCAAAAACAAAACAACAGCAGCAAAAAGAGGTGTTTGTGACTTTCCAACTTTAACTGGGTTGAATAAAATATGTGGAGTGTTTCTATAGGGAACAGTTTATGGTGAGCTTCTTTTTGCTCAGATTGCCTGGAAGTGGTTCCCCTGTTAGCTGGGAAAAGCCAGCACTGCATCCTGCCTGTTGCAGTGAATCAATTGAAGAGTAAGCAGTTTAAGGTATGGACACCTTGACAGCACATTGCAGGAGTGAATGTCTGACTGTTCAGGTGCAGGATTCTTTCAGGATGCGTGATTGTGTCCAGTATGCTCTGGGACCCAGGCTGCAGCTCTTGGGAATCAGGCCTTCACCATTCTCACATTTTTATTTTCTAAATGGAGAAGTAGTTTTTCCAACAAAGTCTCTTTTTCCTTCATAATCCTCCGTAGGAATGTCCACAAGAACAACCTTCCATTTTTCAGTTCAATTCAACAAACATTTATATTGTTCATGTGAGCAATGCTTTCAAGCAGTCCTTGAAAGTATAATCAGTAATGGTTCAAATTAACACTGTCTTCATATGATGGCCTGTGTAAGTATATTGATCCTGGTATGTTCTCACTTCTGCTTGTATGAATAAGTGGTCTTTAGATTAAATACAACAATGCATGCAATACCAATGCCAGTGGAATAAGAACATTGCAGATGATTTGTGCTTTATTTTTAAAATGCAGCTGAGAGATCTTTGATCCTATTTTTGAGGAATTGAACAAAATTGTTTTTTCCCTTTTTTATTTCCATTTTTATTCCACAAGCTTGAGTAGGTGTAGTATTTAATTCAGATAGCTGTTCTACAAACCAGGTAGCTAATGGAATGTGACCACAGTACAATCAAATGTTGATGAGCACTCAAGACACACAGTTCACTGGGGCAGCTCAAAGCTGCAGCATGAAATGACTATCATACTGTCAACACTCTCTACTCATGTTCTCTTACTACCTCATTTGGACACTACTAAAGTTGAAAGATACTGGCAGAGTAGTCTCAACTCAGCAATGTAGAAGAGTTCTGTGGGATGCCGTTAGTGTATTAGTACTTTGAAACAATACTACTAGGGAAACAAATTATTTAGCATAGTAAAAGGGTTAATGTAAAAGTCAAGATGACTACAATTTTTTTTTAAGATGGGGTCTTACTATGTTGCCCAGTCTGGTCTCCAACTCCTTAGCTCAAGCATTCCTTCCACCTCAGCCTCCCAAGTAGCTGGGACTACAGGCATGCATCAACATGCCTGGCTTAAGATCAGAAATATTTTTTATAAACTAAACACACTGTATGTGGTAGCATACTGTGACTACAAGAAAGATTATCTTAAAAGAGAAAGAAAAAGTGTCACATCGAGACTATTTAGCAGATTATCATGAGCAAAATGACTTGAACATTAGATAATTAAGTTTCTTATGTAATAAGATCAGAGGTAGGTTGTTCTGGAGTTTGTTGATTTAGCAGCTCATAATAAAGTCATGAAAACTTCAGATTTTTCAATCTCCCTGGCTATGAGTGCTGCAAACTGCATGGCTTCATCGTTCAGGGACTGACTTCAGGGCAGTTATGACAACAGTGCCTGTGAATATCTGAGGGGTAGTAGTGGCTGCAACATGCCAGTAGCCACAGGTGAAGGCACTCATGGTGCAACCAAACAGCAAGAAGTTAAAGTGGGTTTTCCTCGTCTCTTGGGGTTGAAGACTTGTCCACCCTATATTTATTTCCCCGGTCTGCTCTAATCAAGTAGTACAAACTGGGTAGCTTTAAACAACAGAAACATATTATCTCACACTTCTGGAGGCTAGAAATCTGAAATCAAGATGCCAGCAGAGTCAGGCTTCCTCTGAAGCCTCCAGGGGCGGGATCTTGCTTTGTCTCTTTCCAGCTACTGGAGGTTTGCTGGCGATCTTTGGCGTTCCCTGGCTTGCAGCTGCGTAACTCCAGTCTCTGCCTTTGTAGTGCCATGGTGTTTTCTCTGTGTGTCTCTGTCTTCACATGACCATGTCTTCTTATAAGAACACCAGTCCCGTCGGATTAGAGGCCCACCCTACTCCAGTATGACCTCATCTGAATTCAACTAATTGTAGTGCAGTGACCCTATTTCCAAATAAGTTCACATTCTGAGATTCTGGGGACTAGGATTCAATGTATCTTTTTTGGAGGACACAGTTCAACCAATAACAAGCTCCCAAATATTAATACTTAGCCCCCTTCCTTTGTGTTAAATCATTCAAGTGTCCAAGGTAATTAGTTCACTATTTAGAACCTGCAGGGCTGCAGGTTATAGATGCTAACATAGTTAGAGGGCTCAGCTTTGCCTGTTTACACACACATACATAACCACCTCCCCTACTCCACACACACCACACGCATACACTGTCTGCGCTCTCTCAGCCTTTGGTGTTGGAGGCAAACATGGTTCTTTCTGAATATACAAAGCATACCAAATTGCCTTCCTGTGTGGGCTCCCAACAACCCCAAACTTTTGTTCTCTCCTACCTACTTTCAGGCAAAGCATTTTAAAAATTATTATTATCTCCTGAGATGTTTGGCCAGCTCATGGTCACTTCCTTGAACCTTCTCTTTACTTGATTAAGCTTCTCTGGTCTCCTTGCTATATGTGATGGTGGAAAAAGTATTTTAGATATCAACTACCCCAACCCCCCTGCCATTACCATTAATCAACATAAACTAGGCTTGTATCCCTTTTGTTATAGGGCAGGATATTACCTGGCATGTGTTTGATATAAAAATAACTTTAGCCTGCATTTTACACACTTAAAAAAACCCACAAAAACAACACAGTCTTCCTATTAGCCATGTTTATTATCTCTTTTCTCCTCCACTGTCTCCTGACATCCAATTTCTTATAGTAAATAATATGAATAATAATATCCCACAGTTGCATAGAATTTTTACAAACAGTATTTTAAAAGCACTATAATCTACCTGTGAGAGTGCCATTTGGGCATGATTACATTGATTTTGCAGATGAAGAATCTAAGCCTCTGTCAGGCCAAGTGTCCATAGACACAGAGTAGTAGGTGGGTAATTGTGACTGGAATCCATATTTTGTGACTCACTCAACTAAGGGATTTCCAATATAACCCATGTCCACTGTCAATATTGCTCAACCAATTTTTATATCAAACACATGCCAGGTAATATCCTGCCCTATAACAAAAGGGATACAAGCCTAGTTTATGTTGATTAATGGTAATGGCAGGGGGGTTGGGGTAGTTGATACCTAAAATACTTTTTCCACCATCACATATAGCAAAGAATTAAACTCAGTGCTTGTAAATGACTGAAACCCAAGAGAAAGAACCAATGTTGTCATTATCGTTTTTATTGAAGACACCAGTAGACTTTTAAAATAATGGCTTATATTTAGCTGATGTACACTGTGTGGCCAGGCTGGTTGTTAAAATATTAAACTGTGTTCATTCTGGATGGTAAATGGCAGCCATCCAGAGGCCCTTGAGTGCTCCTCAGCCACCAGAGGTGCCCTGTCTTTTACCCTGGGACACTTCCGACCTCCTAATGATCCAGCAACTATGGGGGGAAAGGTCTGTTTGACAAGCAGGGATGGCCAGTGCCACATGCCTCCTGCTTGTCAGATATTTTGAACATTACACTTGCTAAGCAGAGGCGTAGTGGGAAGGAAACTTTCACTTACTGAGGACTGACTCTATACCAGGGACTATGATAGGGGCTTTAAAAATATTTCATTTTCACAACAGCTCTCAATAGTGGATATTATTTTCTCCATTTTATCACTAAGAAAGTGAGGCTTAAAGAGCTATAGGTGGAATTGTACCCAAATTCACATACCTAGTAAATATTGAAGCTGTTTGGCTTTTCAGAGAGCAAGGGAATGCAAGTCCCATTTTACAGATGAAGAAACCAAGGCAGGGAAAGGATACTTGTACTCTTTCACTTTATTCTTTCACAGTTACAGTGTGTTCACGTGGGATATCCAGTGTGGAAAATGTGTACCAGCTAACTGAGACAACAGTTTATATAACAAAGACGCGCAGAGATAGAGTGGAAGTGTACTTTGAAATTGGAATGTGAGACACATCATTTTAAAAGATGCACGTGGAGGGGAGGGATGGCATTGGGAATTATACCTGATGTAAATGACAAGTTGATGGGTGCTGACGAGTTGATGGGTGCAGCACACCAACATGGCACATGTATACATATGTAACAAACCTGCACGTTGTGCACATGTACCCTAGAACTTAAAGTCTAATAAAAAATAAAAATAAAATATGCATGTGAAGGACCTATCACCTATAATTTATAGGTTGACTACACTTTGCAATTCCACCATGCATTAAGGATCTAGTATAGGCAGCATCTTCCTAAAACAGCAAAAGGTCTGTTTCTTTACTGGAAAACAGACTTGTGGATAAAATAAACATTTGCTTCTTTTTAGAAAATTTTTCCCCTCTTTACTTCCATCTGCTCATTGTTGCAAACAAGAGCTAATCAGCTGAGCAGATAAACAGATGTGCTGTGACGGCTCCAAAAATGGGTCTCTCTCTGCCTGGCAAAGGGTCGTTGACAGGGGACGGTTGCCATAACAACTAGCTTACACCAATGCAGAAATATCGCAAGCTTTTTGCAGCCACTCTTGCCTTTGTTAATTATGCCATTCCTACTAAATGATACGATAATGCTATTTCCTTTGGCATTGCCAGGGCTAGAGATGACAAATGAGATATTTTGTGTCACAGGACTGTGAAAGACATACGACACTATAGAGTTGAATTATTATTATTGTCATTATTGCCATTTTGTTCCCTAAGCTCTAGCTAATGGGTTTGGTTCCCAAATAAGAGCTAGCATTTAGCGAGTGCTTACTATGTGTTAGGTGCTAAGTGAGTGGTGTGTATTAACTCATGTATACATCTCGCAACACTACCAAAAAAGCTGGTGCTATTGCTAGTCCAATGTTTTAGATGAAGTAGGTGAGTCATAGAAAGTAACTATTCTTGGCCGGGCGCGGTGGCTCAAGCCTGTAATCCCAGCACTTTGGGAGGCCGAGACGGGCGGATCACAAGGTCAGGAGATCGAGACCATCCTGGCTAACACGGTGAAACCCCGTCTCTACTAAAAAAATACAAAAAACTAGCCGGGCGAGGTGGCGGGCGCCTGTAGTCCCAGCTACTCAGGAGGCTGAGGCAGGAGAATGGCGTAAACCCGGGAGGCGGAGCTTGCAGTGAGCTGAGATCCGGCCACTGCACTCCAGCCTGGGCGATAGAGCGAGACTCCGTCTCAAAAAAAAAAAAAAAAAAAAAAAAAAAGAAAGTAACTATTCTTGTCCTTGGACAAGTTATTAGGGGATGCCAACAGAATTTCAACCCGGATATTTGTCTCCAAAGTCCTTACTTTTAACCACTATACCACAGCAAATTATTTAATTGTGACAACCGGTGTACCAGATAAGTCGTGAATGTTTTTTTCCCCCAATTCTTAACTTAGATGAGAATTATCCTTCCTAATATATGAAGGAAAATGTAATATTTCAGTGTGATGCTAAAAGCCAGTGTAATTATTGCCCAAGAGAAGGATATGGAAAAAATAAAGTTCTTTAGAATTGAATTTAGGAGATTAACTTATTTTCTAAAAAATGATTGTGGGTCAGTTATTTTAATATGGCTTCAGTTTGAGTAAAAATGCACAAATTTTAGAGTCAGATAGATCTAGGAGCAAATCATAGATACCTGCTACCTATATAACCAGTAACCTCAGGCAAGTTACTTAATATTTCTGACTAGTAAAATGGGGAGAAGTTAAAAGAGGTAAAATGGGGAGAAAAAACCTGCCTCAAACGATAAAATGAAATAACGTACTGCAACTGTTCAGGGCCGTGCCAGACATAATAGGGGCTTTTAACAACGGTGGCATATGTTGCCCCTCCCCCTACCTCTGCTTAGCCTGTTCTCATCTGTGAAAAAGAAGAAATTGGCTTAGGTAGTCTTTGCCTTTTAAGTTCCTTTCTATTTTACAGGGAACATTTACTGTTTTTAGAGGGAAGACCCGCCTTCAGTTCTCATATTCCATGGAGCTGATGTTCCACAAGCAATGAGGGTGGGACAAGTTCTCAGTAAGAGTGAACTAATGATGATGCCATGGCTGCTAGGATCTATTTTACCTGGCTTTCTGTTAAAGACTGGAGATTCATGGGACCCTGTCTGCCAGTCATATCACTGTGAGGAATGCAGGCTTTGGGAGCTCAGGAGAGTTAAATGAGAGGTTTAGAACTTCAGATCATTGGCTGAAAGACCTGCCTACCTTCTCCAGAAACATTCATCTCTGAGATTCCGTCACTTTTGCTGTTCACTGGTTCACCCCAGGCATTGTGTGTCAGGTTCAAAGAAACAGAGATTCCGTCTCTGGTTCTGAGGCTGGCCCTGGCTGCCTACATTTGCAGAGTGGTTCTGTCTTCTAAGGTACTGAGGCAGAGCCCAGACGCTCAGTGTTCCAGCAGGCGAAGGGCCCAAGGTGTGGGGTGCGGGGAGTGGATATGACTGGAGGCCGCCCCGGGGTTTTCACCTCAGCTCCAGCAGTAGCTCCCTCTCAGCTGGAGCTCTGTGGAGAGGTTGAGTCATGTGTCATACGTCAGTGTGGAGGCGGGGAGCTGGCTCTGGAGGAGGCGGTGATATGTTATTACCCTCTTCCTGGTGGGTCTAAATATAAGACCCTATCTGAGGGCTTTAGATCCCAGATGTGTAGAAGCATGTGAGGCCCAGGGCCGAGGCCTCACGTGAATCCCCTCTGAGTGCTGAGCGAGAAGTGCTAAGCCAGAAATGTCAAAGGAACAACTGCCAGGAGCATTCGGGCTTTTTAAGGCTATCCTCACTCCTCTCCGGGGAGGTGAAAAGCGTCAAAGCATCTGCTGTTGCCCCTTCTCTTCATCCACCAAAGAGGAAAAGAGGAAAACGGATTCTGTTACTGCAGGAACAGAAGTGTTTGCTGGAGGAATGTCAGAGTTGGCCTCAGCTCTTCCTGAGCTCTGGGTCCCAGATGACCCATGGCTGAGCTCCAGTCAATGCCTTCACTGCCCTGTTCTGGGGACAGTCTTAGCCCATGAAAGAGAATTCCCACCCAAGCCAAACTCTACATTTGCTTCCTTGCCTGATGGCCACTGAGCCATCATGAGAGCAAATGGAGGAGAGCAGTCAGCGTGAGGGATGGAACCTCAGAGGAGCCTTGAGTAGGATGAAATAGGAACAAGTAGAGGCAGATGGACTAGTGTTTCTCGTGCTCTATTTTAATGTCCTGGGTATTTCTCATACCTTTTTGTGGGGGGATGTTGGGGGTACAGGGTCTTGCTCTGTCATCCAGGCTGGAGTGCGGTGGTATGATCTCGGCTCACTGCGACCTCCACCTTCAGAGCTCAAGTGATTCTTGTGCCTTAGCCTCTCTAGTAGCTGGGATTACAGGCATGCACCGCCACACCCAGCTAATTTTTGTATTTTTAGTAGAGACGGGGTTCATCATGTTGCCCAGGCTGGTCTTGAACTCCTGGGCTCAAGTTCATGACAGGCATGAGCCACAGTGCCCAGCCTCTCCCATACCTTTCTTAATTTTAGAGAGTTAAACAGAATCACTGTCTAATAGGAACATACGACATTCTCAAGGACATCCTTATTTGCATGGTGCTGTCAGCCTGGGTAAGGACAGAAACCACAGATACTTGCTGATGAAGGAGTATGTCCAAGTGGGAACTTTCAGATACTCTGCTTGATTTGCTTCTCTTCCTGTTTTTCAGATGCATCATGAAGGAGAAAAACATTTTTTTCCTCAATAGTTTCTGATTGGGCGCTCATGCTTCAGTTCTATCGCCTACTAGCTATGGCCTTGAGCGCATATGTCTCTTAACTTTCTGAATCTGTTTCCTGACCTGGTGTAATAATACGTGACCTGACAAGCTGTAAAATGGACTGAATTGTAGAGGTCCTCCTTGCCCTGTCCTTAACATACTCTGGTAGAAATGGAGCACTAACTGGCAAAGGAAAGGGGCAGCAAGGGAGAGTGAAGGGACAGGTAAGTGAGAGGTGGCAGGAAATCCATCTGCTTAATGCTTGCATGCTGTGTCTACGGGCTCATAGCGTAGACATTACTGTGACCGCGGCTCTCTGAATATGGAATGTATTTGGAAGTGGCTCGGCATTCTCCATCATTATGAGGATTCCCAAGAGATGCCTCACACAGGAAGGTGGTAGGTAACCATGGAGTTAACTCCTTCTTTGGTCATGAACCAACTGTGTGATTTCAGACAAATCAACTGACTCTCCCCTCAGGCCCTAGTTTTCTCTTCTGTAAAAGAAGGGGGTTGAATGAGTGAATCCTAAAGGTCCTTTCATCATCCATCTGTGTATGAGGAAGCTCTGGATCAGGCGACCACAGTGGGAATGCACTGGGAGCAAATGTACTCCTTCACTTTTTGAGTACCAAGGACACATACGAAATTTGGACATGCTAGGAGTTCTGTAGATAATGGTCCTGAGTCTGAGAAGGGGACTTAACACACAAGTAAGAATAAATGATCTGTTTTCAGGGTTTCAGGGAATTTAGGTGCAAAAATCAGCATGTGGGCTGACCTCAAACCCAGAGTGAGTTCCCCTTCTACCCTCCACTAGCCATGGTGGGAAGTTGGTGTTGTATAAGCATGCTTTGTGTGTTTTTAATTTGAACCTGGCTTTATTTCTCTATAGACTTAAGCTGAACTTACAATCCTGAGAAAAAAGAGACCCATAGAATATCACATTATAATGAGAGACCTTCCTGAAGTTCATAAGAACAGTCTAATTTAAATTACTGCTGGCAATTTTACAGTGTACAAAATGTGGATTCAATCTTAGCCCCAGTTTTAGTTTTATGAAAGACCATCCCTTGCCAAATACTTCAATTTCAGTTCATCTAGTCCATATTCCCTTACAAAAAAAAAAAAAAAAAAAACGAATCTCAAATATATCCTCCTTTGAATTTATGTATCATCTTAGGTAAGAAACTTCATTTATTTATTCAGTCTCTCAGCTTATAACACTTTAAGATGTTCATTTGCAAAAGTGATAGAAATATTTGCCAGTGGAATATTTATACTGTAACCACAGTTTCTGATTCCAGAGAAGTTCTGACTTAGAAATCTTTATGATCAATAACATTTATCAATTATGCTGCATGAATTGTGTAAGCAAAATTAAGAATCTTATTTGCCTTCCTACCTCTCAGCCCATCTTATTTGCCAGTCTATTGCCTGCATTTTTTGGGCTCAAGGTCAGCCAAGGATTAATAGCTTTAGGTCTGTTTGCCTTGCCTCTTATTTAGCTGAATTTAGCTCTTGAGATAACAGCATTTTGCCTGTGTACTTGAGTGAAATTTTAATCCCGACCTTTGGTTATAATTTTGGATCGCACGAATGATTCTAGTAAGGTGAGAAATCAGAACATAGAAGGCAAACCTAATTACATTTTTAACGACATTTCAAAATATTAGTGGAAAAATAAAGTAGTCTGAATAATTCCTGTTGTTTAAGTTTGATAAATTATTTCTTAGGACAGCAAAAATACTATAATGCTATTTCCTTGAAAACATTGCTTAAAATTACATTATTGGAAGAAATTTCAGCCCAATAGCTCTTTGACATATAATTTGATAAATGGTTTAACTATCTTGTTAGAGAAACTAGGTTTTCTGAATCTGGAAGCTCATATATTGACTGCTTTTATCCCTTTCACATATAGTATAATGCAGATGCTCTTTTTGGATGATGAAGATCTTGAGATGAGGAGCTGTTAGCTCAGGTTCTTATAAGGCAAGTCATTGTGTAAGAGAGAGTGGAACTCACCCTTGTCTTGGTAACTTTATCAATAAGTTCTAGTCATGGATCATGATGGCCCGAGAAAGTGAAAGTGCTTTACTCATGCCCTGTGCTTACAGTAGAAAGGGATATGGTTGGAAAGGGAATTTCATTTGTAAAACTGATTTTTAAAAATCTGCCACTGGAATAGTTATACTGTAACTACAACTTCTGATTCCAGAGAAGTTCTATTTTAGAAAACCTTATGATCAATAACATTTATCAATTATGCTACATGAATAATTATGCTTCATTCTTCTGGTATTAATCTCATGGGGACCTAGTTTTCTTCTTTTTTTTTTTTTTTTTTTGAGACGGAGTCTTATTCTGTTGCCCAGACTGGAGTGCAGTGGAGTGATCTTGGCTCACTGCAACCTCTGCCTCCTGGATTCAAGCAATTCTCCTGTCTAAGCCTCCTGAGTAGCTGGGATCACAGGCATGCGCCACCATACCTGGCTAATTTTTATTTATTTATTTATTTTTTATTTTTAGTAGAGACGGGGTTTTACCATGTTGGTCAGGCTGGTCTCTAACTCCTGACCCCGTGGTCTGCCTGTCTTGGCCTCCCAAAGTACTGGGATTACAGGCATGAGCCACCACATCCAGCCAGGGACCTAGTTATATTATCAAGACACCACCTTTGACCTGCCAACTTCTTGATAAAGAATCCCAGCAGTCAACAAGTACTCCAGAACAAAGAGGCATGCCCTTGAAAATTAAGGCAAACTTTTCAATATTTATTTATATTTTCAAGACAAAAAACCACAAAATTTGCTTCTTTTTATTATAGAAATAATCCATGCTCTCTATAGACATTTTAGAAAACACAAAAGGTCTTAAAGAAGTAAGTAAATAAAATAATTATTACCCGTGTGTCAGTGAGCCAATGATATCTACTATTAACATTTTAGGGTCACAGTAAAAGCTGAATAACCAGCATTTTCATAAGCAGTGCTTCAGATGAGGCCCATGAAAAAGGGGTTGCTTGGTTTGCTTGCAAAGAAGAGGTACAGGGAGATAAAATATTTTGTCAAAGTCACCCAGTGACTTTGGTTTTGGTGGCAAAACCAAAACAAAGATGCCAGGCTCTGGGATTTTCTAGCACTAGCCAGAGGTGAAAGTCTCTTCGTGACCCAAGGGCTGCTGACAGTTGTTTTTCTCTGCCATTCTCTGGCTGGTGGCTAAGGAAAGGAACAGCCATCTTCAACAGAACACAGCTGACCTTGCTCAAGGTCAGACAAAGGGATGATATGTGTCAAAGCAGTTGTGGATGTGGTTTCATCGCATAGATTCTCGTAGGAGAGGGGAGGTGTTCCCTCTGTGGGGTAGGAGGGAGTGACTGGGGGTAGATGTAAGGAGTCTGGATCTGTGGAACTCCTTAGCCTGAAGAAGGCTAAAGAGAATTGCCTCAAGCAATTGAAGACGGATAATGACTAGCCTTTACTCCAAAGACCTGTCAAGCTAAGCCGTTAGTGAAAATTTGTTTCTTGTTCTCAGTCTCCAGAAAGAAAAGGTTTTGGCAGCTAAGGTGGCAATGGCCAACATTTGGGAGCCTCAAGCCCACTGCCAGGTAAAATAGCTATTGGCCTTCGGCACTAAAGCTGCCAGTGCATAGATATTGCTAGTAATCCAGCATTAGTGTTTTCTTCTTTCTAAAATAAGCAGCAGTGTAATCTAACTGTACCAGGAAAGCCGTGAGTTTGCATTTCAAGGTGGGAACCTGGACGTGCTCCATTAACCAGCATCCAAACAATTGCTCGGTCGTGAAGCTCTTCTTCCTTAACAGAGGCATTATTACAGCAACCAGCATGTTGTCATAGACCTTAAGACCTTCTACAAAACATTGGCAATAAAATCCCCTCAAAGTTCCAGCCATCCTGTTCACACCTCAGAATAATGTACTGTTCACTCTAGCTAATTTGTATGGCGATGTTAGCCTACCAGTTTGAGATACTACCCAAAGATCACTTACTTGGAAATCACAAAGTCGTGGAATATCACAGCTAGAAGGGATGGTAGAGGTTATTTATTTCCACCTTGCCACTTTGTAGATTGAGAGAGGTCCTGAGGATATGATTTGTTTTCAGATGTGAAAGGGTGTGCATTTGGGGTCCTTTGCACAACACCATCTCATTTTTATCCACTCCTTTAATGTGACTTACAGAATCTGGAAAACTTGGTCCCAAAGCAGTGCACTTACTTGCCATCCCACTCTCCTTTCTTAATGGAGCATCCTAGCAACCGATTCAGAGAGTTCTTTTTGAGGTCACCTTCTCCTAGGGGCAAGAGAAGAAAGACCATTCGACCATCCAAGCATCCTTAACTCAGCTTTATTTCACCTAGAGGCAAGGAGAATGTTGAGCTAAAGAGAATGATAGTACTGTTTTCTCTTAAAGAAATAGCTTCAGACTTTGGTATTGGATTGATAGGGAATCCCATTCCAGGGTGTTGACCTTCAGTTGCCCTGCGTCCTCTTAAGAGTGCTTCTTGTAGGGCCGGGCGCGGTGGCTCAAGCCTGTAATCCCAGCACTTTGGGAGGCCCAGACGAGGGGATCACGAGGTCAGGAGATCAAGACCATCCTGGCTAACACGGTGAAACCCCGTCTCTACTAAAAAATACAAAAAAAAAAAAAACTAGCCGGGCGAGGTGGCGGGCGCCTGTAGTTCCAGCTACTCGGGAGGCTGAGGCAGGAGAATGGCGTAAACCCGGGAGGCGGAGCTTGCAGTGAGCTGAGATCCGGCCACTGCACTCCAGCCTGGGTGACAAAGTGAGACTCCGTCTCAAAAAAAAAAAAAAAAAAAAAAAAAAGAGTGCTTCTTTAACTCTCATCATATGTATAACCTGCAGAAAGGGCTGTTTCCTCTCGGTGAGGAGCAATCCTGAAAGAGACCCCCGAAGAAGATGGAGTTGAAATGACAGAACTTCAGAACACCTGGCTAGTGTAGTCAAAATATGAGTGCAGAAGCTGATAATTTTTACAATTTTAACCAACTATAACTTTTATCATATATAGCACTTATATGGCAATGATTTGTTTAGTTATCCTTCTCCCTGCCTGGGTTCAAATTCTGGCCCTGACAATTACTAGCTATGTGATGCCAGGTGAGCTGTTTAACCATGCTATCCTCAGTTTCCACACCTGCATAAGTGATCATTGCACCTACTTTGCCAAATTATTTTGAAGATTAAGTTCAGTGTGTATTTGACTTTCTCTTCCCAGGGCGTACTATCCTGCCAGACTAATGGGTACTCAATAATTGTTTGTGAACTATTTTATTAGCATAATTTTCAATAAACTTCCTTCGAAGGCTGAACTTAAATAATTTCTTTGTTACATGATGCACTGAAGAGAAGAATTAGACCAAGATATGCTTTTCTGTTAATCAGAATGAGCTGAAGATAATGTTTGTCTGTAAAGAGAAGCTGAAACCAGATACAAGTTTTGAATATTTTATGACAACACTTGAGAAATGTTAGAATATCTCTATTTTCACATTGAGATATGTTCTTAGAAGTGTGTTTTGTGTCCCATCCAAGTTGGCTAGAAGCTGATTTGAATTTCCCCACGGAAGTTGTAGACTATGGGTACTGGATACTTTGTGTTGTCTTGCTTAGCCAGCAGTGGTCTCCTTCTAAAATCTTAAGCACTTAGAGCCCATATCGTTTATTGGACTTGTTACTACACATTGTCTTAGGGCATTTATAGTTGTCATGGTTTGTCATTTAATTATGATAGGTTCACTTTATATTTCAATTGGCCATAGCTCCTACTGGGGAAGGACAGAGTCTTATTTCTCTCTCCCTCACAGGCCCTATCACAGTGTCATGAATAACAGTGAACTATTTGTTGATTGATAGGTCTAAAATTATGTTTGTCTTGCACTTTTGAAAGTGTCATTTCTGAAAGGAAAGGTGTTGAATAGGGATCTTTAAAAATAATGTAGGTTCTCACCTGATTGGGGTGAGAAAAGGGAGGTCTTTGGGGGCAATGAAATGGCCTTTGGTTCTGAAATTGGAATTATTTGAACTTCAGTTTGAATGTACATTTGAAAATAACAGGCCGGGCGCGGTGGCTCAAGCCTGTAATCCCAGCACTTTGGGAGGCCGAGGCGGGTGGATCACGAGGTCAGGAGATCGAGACCATCCTGGCTAACATGGTGAAACCCCGTCTCTACTAAAAATACAAAAAAACTAGCCGGGCGTGGTGGCGGGCGCCTGTAGTCCCAGCTACTCGGAGGCTGAGGCAGGAGAATGGCGT
>NC_037680.1:46644267-46824910 GCF_003255815.1 Theropithecus gelada
ACCACACCCACACGGCCTGGGGAAAACAGGCGAGGGGTCCACAAAAAAAAAAAAAAAAAAAAAAAAAAAAAATAACATGTTAAAAGTATGACAGGATATTCTATTTAGAAGATGGGGCTGGGGCCGGGCCAAGGATGTGGATTTGTAGAAAATGTTCTCCAGCTCAGAAGAGAAGAGTACAGGGCAATGATGAGAACGAGAGCACAGGGTCTAGAGCAAGGCAGTTGGCACATTTCACCAGGCCTTACAAGTCCAATGCACTGTCTGGAAGAGAGCAGGAATACTAGTTTTCTATCACTGCCATAACAATACCACAAACTTAGTGGCTTAAAACAAACACCTGTTTCTTAGTCTTAATCTGTTTCATGCTGCTGTAACAGATTATCTGAGACTGGGTAATTTATAAAGAACAGAAATTTATTTTGTCACAGTTCTAGAGGCTGGGAAGCCTAAGGTCAAAGTGTTGGCATCTGGTGTGGGCCTTCATACTGCGTCCTCACATGGCAGAATGCAGAAGGGAGCAAACCCAGTCCTGCAAGCCCTTTTCATGGTAGTATTAATCCATTCACAAGGGCAGAATTCTCATGACCTAACCACCTCCCAAAAGGATCCACCTTCCATTGATTGCATTGGGGATTACATTTCTAACACATGCATTTTGGGAGACATGTTCAGACCATAGCAGTTATGTTATGATTCTCTAGATCAGAAGTCCAGTATAAGTCTCACCAGGTTAAAATACTCTTCTCCATTTGGAAGTGTCCCAGGCATCTCAGACTTAATATATCCTAAATGGAGCTCCGCTCTTCACCCCAAACCTGCTCTTCCTACTGTCTTCATCATCTTAGTAAATACCAGTTCTATTCTGGTGGTTGCTCATGTCAAAAACTTTGGAGTTTTCCTTAGCTCTCCTTTCTTTTAAGCCCTGTTCAGCAAATCCAGTTGGCTCTACATTCAAAATTATATCTAGAATCTGATTATTCTCATCATCTCACAATCTCTCATCTGGATCCCTGCACTAACATATTGAACTGGTTTTGTTTCTTCTTCTCATAATCTATCTTCTGCACAGTAGCCAGAGTGATCTTGCTAAAACATAAGCTAGATCTGTCACTCCTCTGCTCACCACAGTCGGTTGTCCCATCTCATTTGGAATAAAAAAGCCAAAGACATTATGACGGCCTAAGAGGGTGGCTCTATTATTCTAGTCTTCCTGTGCTCACCGTTACAGGTGTTGCCCCCTCACTGGTGTTTTGGATCATCAGAAATCGAAGTTTCCCACCTGACCATGGCCATTGGTCATCCTGGTGGCAGACTTTAAGTGAAATAGGGGTTCCTGATCCTCCACGTCCTCTGGCTCACTCCCAACTTCTCCTATCGCCATTGTGATAGTCATCAGAGTCTGAGTGTAGGAGATGTTCTTGACTGACTCAATAAGTTGATAAAAACATTCCTCCACAGGGTTACATACTCCTCAACCCAATGACAAGCCCAGGGTCATTTTCTGGTTCTGCTGCTCTTGTACCTAGTCAGGCCAAGTAACTGGAATGGCAGCTGTTTCTACGATGTACACCATTGTTGGAGTTTGAGGAGGGGAAAGATGCTCTTAGAAAAAGGGGAGGGTGGAGTGGGGTCATTTTTACTTTATATTAACCATGTGAGTCTTCCAACATCTCTCTGCTTAGCTGGTCATACTCTTGGGGATTTCATGCATCTCAAAGTACACAAACATCTTTGAGAACAATTGTTTCTTGTTATTGAATTCAGTAGCTGGTAATGAGGTGAAGGATGTAGACAAAGCCTTTCCTTAAAGAATAGCAGGGTTGGGATGGTGTGGTATACACTGGCTTTCTCCCCTTGCGCTGTTCTTGGTACTTGGACGGTTCGATACATGCTTTTTAAAAACAAAACTGACACATTTTTAAAAGTTAATGAACGAATAAGATAATAAATTAGTTACGCACAAATAAGGCCTAGAATACACACATCTCATTACTGGAATTCAATAACATTGTGGCCAAGGAAACTGTGAAGGGGGCTAAGATCAGCCCAGGGTCTTTTTAGGACATCTGATGTGGCAGTCGGGTTGATGTGTTGTGTCCCGCTTTTGTCTAATAGGTCATTGCCTGTGAGCAGCAGTATGACTCTTCCTATGACGCTCGCTGTGACGTCTGGTCCTTGGGGATCACAGCTATTGAACTGGGGGATGGAGACCCTCCCCTCTTTGACATGCATCCTGTGAAAACACTCTTTAAGATTCCAAGGTAAGACACAAGATGGCGCTCTTGACCCATTAGTTCTTTGTGAAAGTGTCTAGTTAGAGGGATAATAAATAGTTTGTAAGCAATTTCCCTCCAAACCTGACAAAGCCTGATTGTGAAATATATTTTCTTTGAAAAAACAAGGGGGGTGGAGGGGGATCGAGAAGAGGATGTTCCTGAAAGATAACATACCCCAAGGAATAATAAGACCATGTTGGAACAATTGCATATTTTTTAGCACTCAGCTTTTTCTGAGATATTCATTTTTTGTACTTTGCACGATAAGACTACGAATGGAATTGTGAATTAAGTAATCTGTCTAAATGCTAGTGTTTTCTTTTTAATTACATACTTTCTCTAGTATTCAGTGTAAACATATGTGTATCATATTGCTGTATTCACTCAGACCAGTATTGAAATGTATCAGAAAATGTTACATCAGCACTATAGATCTTACTCTCCATCCCTTAATTTCTGTCTCAATGGAAAATTGTGCAGAAAGAGGTCTGTTTGGAGAGCATTTAAATGCAAGTATACTTTCTATTCTGTGTATTCATTAGGGGTTTGTACAAGAGGTTGGGTTGTGTTTCATTGGAATCGGGCTGATGTGTGGCCAGCTCACGGCTCTAGTTACAGAAAATGAAGCTATCCAGGGATGCCTTCCCAACCAGGGTGCAGATTGAGAGATAATTTGTACCTTCCAAATGTCTCTTTCAAAAGAAGGCTCTGGGCAGGCTGGGAGCCATTTAACTGCCTTAACAATACAAGTGTTGACCTTTCCTTATCTGCACAATCACACAGCTATCACAGCCTTTAAAAATTTCTCCTGATTGCAATTTGCATTTCTGATTAGGTCTATTTATATGCAGATGAGGCTCTCTGGTGTTCATCATCATAATGTTATCATTTTATACCTAATCCAGATGTGAACAACCACCAACCACTGTTCCAAAAATGATTCCCACCCAAGCCAGAGTTAGTCTTTTGGCTTTTTCGAATCACAAAAACAGGTCACAGTGATTAGAGGAGCAGACGAAGCACCTGGCTTTTTAGATTAATAGTCTGGTGAGCATTCAAAAGGATATAAGAATGCAGGAGCTAAAAGCTGCATTGTGTATAGTAAGAAGTCAGAAAATGGGAAATGGTGTCTGGAATGATTTGTGTGTGCGCTTTGATTTTTTACAAATGGTTTACCCCTCACCATTTATTTAATGTGGCAACATAATTTCCTGAATATCAGGATTAAGGTATAGCTTCTTATTAGCAAAATACTATGTAGTTTTGATAAGAGATCATCTATATTTTTTTCCTTTCTTGTTATGCATTTGTATATAGACCAGGTGTTCAAAAATTTCTTAAGGTGATAAATGTGAGGCAGCTAAGAGAGAGAGAGAGAGAGAGAGAGAGAGAATGTGTGTGTGTGTGTGTTTAAATAGACCCTTCCACTCCAGTGACTCCACTTAGCTTGCTTCTGTGCCCAGCCAAGCTTCTGATCTCTAATAATCTCTTTATTCTCTCACTACTCGTCTCTTCCATCTTGGGAGAAGCCTCTAGATCTCCAGATGTGGGATACGAGTAACTAAGTCTCCACTGCCTGCCTCGGGACAGAGTGGATCCCAAGAATTGGGCAATTGTTAGAAAAGGATCCTTATCCCAACTTAGTTTAAGGCTTTGCTTCTCTCCTCCTAGTGTAACCTCCTGCCCTTTTAATGTCTCTTGGTTCCTGTGCAAATGATGAATCAGATCGAACTAGGCAATGTCAGCAATAATCAGTCAGCAGATTCTCAGTGTGATTATGTGTGCTCATGTGCGTTCAACACTTGCCATTGTCACAACCTTAGTGGCTGACTTGATGTTCTTGGATAGGAATGATAAGAGGTTTTATTTTATTATTTTAAATCTTAGCATATTTACATACATTGTACAGCTTTCTTCTTCCCCAAACCAGGAAAAAATATGTTGGGTTTATATTCACCAAGTTCTTTACTTTAAAATTACCCTGTCAATTAGAATTGCACAGTTCTCTTTGAAGGGTTACGAATTGACCAAATGTGTGTGTCACGTGTGAGTGCTACTAATTTTTAGTGCTAAAAATGTATCCTTTCCCGAAAAGCTCTTTGATGAAAAGTATAGAAATTAAGCATTTATGTATTTTTAAAAGGCACTCAAATTATTTACCTGTGTGTTTCATTGGAATCGATCTCAGTCAGTGCCTGCCTACCTGCCTGCCTGCCTGTCTGTCTGTCTCTCTCTCTCCATCCCCCACCTCAGTGGAGAAAAGCAAATGAAAAATAATGACAAAAATCCTTTGAATACATTTGGTTTCAGAATCAATTTTTTTTCTATTTGAATGTGACTATTTTCAGTGTTTTGGAATTTCTTGTCAGTGAAACAATGAAATCCATTTCAGGGTATGCTGGGATCTAGAATACTGTGTGTGGCTTCTTCCTCTGGCTTTCCTCACTGACCTTTTCCCTGCAACCCTTTCTTTACTGGAAATAAATTGAGTACATTACCAAGTAAGGGAAGAAAATAAAACCTTGATTGAGTCAGGGAAGAAGTGACTTTCACAAGTTGGAAAAAGATTTATGAGTTAATGAAGTGCTGGTTACCTGTGAGCCTCAGATGTCAATAAAACAGGTAATTAGGAAGGTTCCCTGGGTACTGTCAGGAAATAGGAAGCAACTTGCCTTGATGTGGTTGATTCGCCTGTACATGGGTCTCCTTGCTTTTCCCTTTTCTTCCTTTATCCACTTTCTCCTTTCGCTTGACCTTCACATTAGAAGATCTCACACAAGGTCATCATGACCTGTCTTTGAAATACTGCGTGACTCACAATCTTTCCCACTTTGCAACACATAGAAATTATCTGCTGATTGGCAGGGCATCCACTATTTGCTGAACCTGTCAGCATGTGTCATCTCGTCTAATGCCTTTGCTCCAAAAAAGTCACCCCTCTCTGACTGTCACTGCTCTGTCTGCTGCTATTTTTCCCCAGGAGTTATAAGAGAGCAAATGAATGAAAATCATTTCTCTCAGCATCAGTGGATTCAGCTCTCTCTCATGACTCTTTACTGAGGACTTCTTTAAAATTCCAGAGGCTTAAAAGGATCTTGAAGATGACCTGGATATATTTTTCACTTAAAAAGAGATCCGTTTCATAGATATAATTCAAGAATCAACAGAGTTAGTGGAAATATACAATTATGTTGGTCTCTTGACAAGCAGGTATCTTTCCTTAGCTTTGAGTCTTTGGCTAATGACCCCCTCAACTTCCATAGAGGGGAGCGAGGAAGACTGTGGGCATCAGTGTGATTGTGTTCACTGGTCAGTCACTGGAGAGAGCTGCATCATCTGCCCATTTATTTGGGGCCAGGTAGGAGCTGACTCTGTCCAGTGTCTCGTCACACATTGAATACTTCCACTTTATTCCTTGTGGGAAAATGCAGAATGTTTTCAGGATTCTCAGCAGAAATGTCTTTGGCTGGAAGTGGACAGAACAGGCTGGCCCGAACATTCCAGTCCCTGAAGCTGGTGATTTTCCCTTCCCAAAGAGAATTTCCCTGCAGTACACAATTCAAAAAAAGGAGAGCTCATGATAATCACCAATTTGCATTTCGGCTTGTTTCCTTCACTAAATCTAGGTTGTTCCAAAGTCACCTGGACCCAACTGTATTTGTTTCTTAGGGCTGCTACAGCAAATGACCACAAACTTGGTGGATTAAAGCAACAGACATTTATTCTCTCACAGTTCTGGAGGCCAGAAGCCCCAAAACAGCAGGTCAGCAGGGCCATACTCCCTTTGAAGGCTCTAGGGAAGAATCTGTCTTTGCCTCTGCCAGCTTCTGGTGTCTCCAGCTTTTCCCTGGCTTGTGGCAGCATGATTCCAACCTCTGGCTTCATCTTCACGTGACTGCCTTTCCCACGTCTTTGGGTCTTCTTCTCTCATCTCATGTAAGGACATAGACTTAGGGCTTATCCTAATTCAGGATGATTTCATCTGGGGATCCTTGCCTTAATTACATCTGCGAAGATTCTTATTCCAAATGAGGTCACATTCTCAGGTTCTGAGTAGACATATCTTTTGGGGTTCATAATTTAGCCCTTTATACCAACCAATTTTTATGTTTACCAAATTCCCTGAGAAACTAATTTGGGGGCAAGATACAAGACAATTAGCTCAATGATGATGGAAAAATAATAGCTGCTAAGGTCTGTCAAGTGCTAACTATGGGGCAGGTACAGTGTTCTGTGTTTTAGCTACAGAAATGCATTTAATCCCCACAGCAACTCTGGGAAGTAAGTACTGTCACCACTCTTTTTTCCAGATGAGAAAACTCAAGGATGTTAGGCAGGCTTGCTTCCTCTGGTCATGCACCCAGGGAGGAAAAATGATTTGCATCTGAGAAGTTTGACTCTAAAGCCCACACGTTTTGCTACTACATTGAAAAGTTAAAGCCCTTCCTTAAATTATATTATGTGTTGATGAATTATGTGTTGAGCACTGAGGGGACTGGGGTATATAGAAATGAATAGAAAGTGGTCCTGCCCTTTAAGAAGCTTACAGTACAATATCTTTCCTTCTGCTCTCAATTTTAAGCTGACATTATCAACCTGAAAGTTAGAATTTTATTAGCATCATGACTGAATCAGCCAAGAAACTGAAGAACAGAAATCAAGAATGTTGTCATAGGTGAACATAGGCTGTCTTTGGCTCATTGATTTATGACCCCAAGCCAGAAATCTCTCCCTTCTCCAAATCCCGCTTCAAGCAACTGCTTTTTAGTTTCTAATTTAGAACACTTAAGACAAGTTTTTAAACTAAAGAATTATAGAACACATGTTATATAAAAGCAGAAAAATACTTCAGGATATCATCATTCTCACCCAGAAATTTGTCCCATCTCACCTTCCTTGCAAAGCTGTATCTCCCATGTCAGGGCTATTTCTAGTATAGCCAACACCTTCTCCCCCTTTGCCTCTCTTATTTTTTCTCTTCCCTTTCATTTATTTATTTTTTTAGTGGGAAAAGCTCATTCTTGGTCTTGAGGAAAATGGAAATATGTTTCTGGCATCCTAAGTTGGAACACATTTTCTCATGAAAGCAGTATTTTCAATGGTTATTTGGGAGGATGCAGTAGAATAGCTGAAGTTCTCTACTTTGGATGCATTATTAGGTTTTTGTGGCTAAATAGAACTGTATGACCTGGTCTAAGGACTTAGGCTCTCTCTAGAGCTTTATCCTTATGGAAAAAGAAAATGCCTTCCAAGTTCTAAACTACCAATGTACAAAAGCACTTTGGAGCACAATCCACTGGGAACGTGGGAATGCCCATGTCCTCTACCCTAGGACACCTTTAACTTTGTTCATCCAGACTCAGGCTTGGATTGGGTGCTCAAGTTTGCTGTCAAGGAGCACATCAGTTTACTGCCTCCTCCTCATTTATCGGTAAAGGTGAAATGGAGAGAGTTTGGATAACAAAGAGGAGAAATTAAATTTTTGGGAACCTAGGGTCTGGATCCTTGTGGGCTGCCTGGATGCTGGGGGTAGTGGGGCTCAGATGGGCAAGTGACTGCTTGAAACATTTGTGTGTCTATTTGAAAAGCTTCCTCAGGAACTCAGTGCCTACAATCGACTCTTGTCCTGAAATAGGATCCTTGGGCTAAATTTTTATCTTACATAGGCATTTTTTTTTTTTTAAAGATTCCTTTTGATTCTGACTTTCCTAATTCACAAACCAAATTGTTCGTATATGGGAAGCAGTAGTCCCTGCCTGCTCCTCAGCTGTGAGATGCAGAGGCAGCAGGGAGCTCTGAGTCACCAGTAATTGTCTCACTATTACAGAATTGTCACAGGACATTTTCCTTTAGGGCTGTGAAATATAAAGAAAAGAAATTAAAACTAAACTATTGTTGAAGTGTAATGAGTGAGGGGTGGTGAGTGTTTAATGGCACAGTGAGGCTGGATTTGCCCTGGGGAGTGTTGGTTTCTCTTCACCAACCCAGGTCACTTAGCTATTGGCCTTTTGAGCAATGAATCCTCACAATCCAAGCTTCACTCATAAAATAAGAAGTGCTAGAAGAATTAACATCATTTAGCATTTATTGAGTGCCTAATAGCAAAAAAAGCTTTAAAATATTCCAATACAAAAACAATTATTTCTTAGGAATCTTTTTCTTTCTTTGGGAGATTTCTAATCCCATTTTTAATGGATTGCCTTCAGTATATACCCCGCTCCAGATCCCCAGAATATCTTCTGGGCCCAGGACTTGACACTCCATTTCCTTGGAACCCAGTAGCTGGAGGCATCTGGCAGAAATGCCCCAGAAGGATTTCACTCTGTGGAAGCCATTTCCAAATTATTTTTAAATTCGAGTTGAGCAGCTGGGGCTGTTCAGTCCTGTGGAGGTACTGTTTGCTGTTCCCTGCCTGAGTCCTGGCAGGCAGGGAGAATTTAACTTTGCAAGGTTTCATCTGGGGATCAGGTGGCAAAGCAGGAACATGCCTTCAGGGACTTTGGGTCCCCACCACCACTGAGTAAAGCTCACCCTGAGAGAAAGGCCAGAGGTGCGAGGGGTTGATTCATAGCGCTATCTGTGCCTTCTTCTCATTACCCTGGTTTCATTATTTTGGCACCACTGACTGTGGCTAATTCCAACCCAGCTCCTAAATGATGGAGAGACAGGCAAAGAGGTAGGCAAGGAAACAGAGCTCCAAATTGTACTAGAGTTGAAGCACCCTGGTTTCCTCTCTACTCCAGAAAACACTAAGGAATAAAGGTGAGGAATAATTCTAACTGCCTTTATGGGTTGGCATAATGGTAGGGGCAGGGGTAAGATAGGGATGAAGTGCAAGGAGGTGATAGTCTTAAGGAAGGTTCTCACAGGTGGAGCTGTCCATTCCTGGATGATCCTAGAGTCAAGTGAAGCCAGTATCATTAGAAGGAAAATATAGTATAGTGGTCCAGCATGGTTGTTTGTATCAGTTAACTATTAGTATGTAACAAACCATCCCCAAACTTCATTGCTTAAACAACAAACATTTATGATTTTTCATGAGTCTATGGTTGCTCTGGTTCTGCAGATCTTGGCTGGGCTTTCTCATTCATCTGTGATCAGTTGATGATTTGGCTGTGTTGGTTGGTCTAGGATAGCCTTGGCTAGGATGACTTGGCTCAAGTCCATGTGGTTTCTTATCCTCCAGCAGGCTAGCCTGAGGTAGTTCTCATATTGGTGGCAGGATTTGAAGCATAGATAGAGGAAGGAATAGAAAATTGGACCAGTTTTGCTATTAGGTTGTTCCAGTGTTCTACAGTCAATCTGCACGAGTTCAACTAGCAGCTCCATCACTTTCAAGTTCACCAGTGTGAACTTGACCAAGTTACTCCATGTCTGTGTGTCTCAGTGTCCTCCCTTATAAAATGAGGATATGAATAATATCGACCTCATAGAGCTATTGTGGGAGTTAAAGAATGTAAAGTGCTCAGAACAGTTCATAGTAAGCATTCAATTCATGCTGGGTGCTACCAAGGAAAATATCTCAAGGGCATATTTATATTGTAAGGAATTTTCTTTCCCTTGTAGCTGAAGAATGGAAAGCTTCTGTTCAAAAAGAGCCACCCATGAGATCAGTCATTTGAACGTTTAGCTAATTGATTGATTGCTGATTGTATGAGGAATTAAGAGAGAATGAAGGATGATTTCTCAAGTCCCTATTACTTACATTGCATCTATGTGAAGGACTCTGCCATTAGTATCCATTGTCACAACTCCTTTGTAAATAGACACACTCTTAAGAGATGTGGTCACACACACCTCGCCCTCACACACATACATGAATGCTGTGACAGGAACTGCACATGAGGAAGCAGGGCTGGCCTTAGTCTCCACTCCCATGATGTCTCCAATGAGTGGTGATGCTGTTATCCTCTGAAGAGAACTAGGGCCCACTGGGGGGGTCAAACAGTAAAACACCATCTTGCATGAAACATGAGGTTTGATAGAGCATCTACTACCACCATCCCCCAAAGTGGCTCTGTCCTAGCCAGATGGAATGATGTCTTCCTTCTGAGTACCACACCAAAACTGCCACAAGGGAATCTTACCCTGCCGGAACTCTAAACCCGAAGCTGACATTTCAAACTGGGATTCAGATACCTGGGTTCTGGTTGTGCTACTGCTCTGTTACTATTCCCTCATTTCACCTTTCAGAGGGGAATAAATGGCTACCATTCTTAAGCAAGACTGTTCTGCACTCAGATAGCAGGGCTTATGTGAAGTTTTCTTAAGTATCCTCTCTACATTCTATGGCTTTTCAATAGAGAGGAATGAGAATAGCTACCAACTGCAGGGCTGGGGCCACTCACTACAGCCGCAAGTCTCACCCAGGACAGGGTCCTCAGTCCTTGCTCTAGATGAGAATACCCTGGGCGCTTTAAAAAAATACCAGTGCCTGGGTACTGTTCCCCAAGAATTTCAATTTAATTGGTTTGGGTCAAGTTCAGCATTTATATACAAATACAATTAATTTTACAGATAAATTTTTGGGATAACACGCATATTATTGTATATTTGCAAGTACCCTAGATGATTCTGAAGGGGTTGAGTAAAACCCTTCCCTGAAACAACTATCAGACCCTTGTTTGTTTTTTTGTTGATATTTTAAAACTACGGAGTCTCCCTCTGGAAATTCTTGCTCCTTCCTTCTCTATTCCCATCCCATGGTTGAGAATTGAGAAATGAGAGATGATATCAATGGGACTGTGTTGCACATTATGAAGAATGTAAAGTAGAAAAAAAGATTCTAGCAGAATAGCCAGTGGTGATGTTATAGGTTAAACTGTGGTATGCCCCCCACAAAAAGATATGTTGAAGTTTTAACCTCCAGTACTGTGTTTGGAGATAGCATCATTGTGGACATAATTAGCTCACTTAAAATGAGGTTATACTGGAGCAGAGTTGATCCTTAACCCAATGTGACTAGTATCCTTAAGAGGAAAATTTGGACACAGACACACACACACACACACACACACACACACACGCGCGCGCGAACATCATATAAAGAGAGACACACAGGAAGAAGGTCACACTAGAAGAGGCAAGGAAGGATCCTTCCCCAGAGGCTTCAGAGGGAGCATGGCCCTACCAACACCTTGATTTTGGGTTTCTAGCTTCCAGAACTGTGAAAGCATAAATTTCTATTGTTTAAAGCCACCTGACTTGTGGTATTTTCTTATGGCAGCCCTAGAAAACTAGTACAATGACTATCTAGTTTGGAGTCCATTGCTCCTAGTAGCATCCTGGAGGTCTGCCTAGGGCATGGTTAGGGATGGGACAATGCAGGGAGGGAGGGAGGTACTCTTCCTGGGAGAGTCCTAGGGTGGGTATGGGGGTTAGATTGGCCAGCCTTCCATTCTTCAACCCCTAAGTGGCATTTCTGTAGAAGTCAAGACAATCTTACATAACGTGCTTGTCAGGTCTCAGTCTGCTTCTGGGTACGTGAGAGATTCTTCCTCTCCCTTGCTCCAGACAGCTGAGCCAAGAACTTCCTTTTCTATCCAGACTCTTCTACAGTGCTCAGGGTGGAGAAGGGAGCTCTACATTTCTTCTCTGAGTTCTTCCCAGACTCAGTATTTCCAGAATTGAGTACAGAATAAAGACATGGCTTTTAACCTTCAATCTTTCCATCTCAGAACAAAGTAGTACTTGGGGGCATTGAGAGGTAGCTGTTGTGGACTATCGGCCACAGGCCTATCAGTCCTTCAGAGGACCTGTCCTCTGAAGTTAGAATTTCCGAGAAGATTCAGGCGTCCATCTGGGCAAGGGTCAAGTACTTGTGGAATATGATCCAAAGAGCAGCACGATCTGCTTCTTATGTCCCAAAGGGGCTTAAAACCTGCACAGAGGGCAGGCAGCATCCTGACATCATGCTTCATCCTGGTCATGGGGAATGGGCATTGACTTCTACCACACCTCATCAAGGTTTTGTTCTTTATCTCCACGCCAAACAACTGGCCCATTTAGGGTGTCTTAGTCCATTCAAGCTGCTATAACACAATACCTGACTAGACTGGGTAGCTTATAAACAGTAGAAATTTGTTCCTCACAGTTCTGGAGGCTGGGAAATCCAAGATCAAGATGTCATCAGATTTGGTGTCTGGTGAGGGCTCACTTTCTGATTCATAGATGGTACCTTCTTGCTGTGTCTTCACATGGGGGAAGGCATGAGGGAGTCTCTCTTAGGCCTCTTTTATAAAGGTACTAATCCCATTCATGAGAAGTTTGTCCTCATGGCCTAATTTCCTCCAAAGACCCCATTTCCTACAACAATCACACTGGTGATTAGATTTCAACCTATGAGTTTTGAAAGGACCTAAGCATGCAGGCCGTAGCATAGGGAATGGTGAGGAGCACTGTGTGGGGAGTACCCTCCTGAACCCTCCTCTCTTATTGCTTCCTCTACATCTGAACCTTCAGCTCTTGCTTCCTTTGGCCTCATATTCTTGGTGGCAAGTTTGGCTTGCTCTCTGGATTCATGGTTCCTAGCTCCCCCTCTTTCTGTGCCACCTGTTGCTTGGACTGGAAGCTCTTGTGTTCATGCTGCATTACTCATCAGTCTTGATTGGCAAGACCCCTCCTGGCTGCCCTTACTCTTACAGTCCACACTCATCTCTGATGAAAATCTCTCTTTCTTTCCTCCTTCCTTCCAGAAGAGTGAAGGGATAGGAAGTTTCCCACTTGAAGGACTGAGGAGGGGTTTAAAATTAGTCACACCTAGGCCTCCAAGTCACAGGGATCCTATCTGCCTGATAATACCGCTTTATATTTATGTGGTTGTGATGTCTTCAGGCTCAATCCCTTACTAGCAAGATCTGAGCTGCATACCTCTTGTGTTAGTTTTAAGAAACTACAGTAACAAATTACGATAAATTTAGTAGTGTAAAACAGCAGATTTTTTATCCTCTAGTTCTGAAAGTCAGAAGTCTGAAATGGGTCTCCCTGGGCTAAAATCAGGGTGTCATGGGGCTGTATTCCTTTCTGGAGGCTCTAGGGGGCAATCTGCTTTCTTGCCTTTTCCAGCTTCTAGAAGCTGCCTGGATTTCTTGACTTGTGGCTCCCGTCTATCTTAAAAGCCACCAGTGGCTGCTTTAGTCTTTCTCACATTGCATCACTCTGATACTGTATCTTCTACCTCCCTCTCCCCCAGTTTAAAGACCCTTTTGATTATATTGGACCCACTCAGGTAATCCAGGATAATCTTACTATTTTGTCAGCTGATTAGTAACCATACCTGCCTGGAAACTCAATCCTCCCTTGCCATATAACCTAATATATTCACAGGTTCTGGGTATTAGGACATGTACATCTTTATTCTGCTTGCAACACTTCCCAAAGTATTGCCCAATAATTTTTAGAAACCTTCAAGAGCGTGCTCCTTATGTACTCATAGCCATTTTGAGCTATCATTATTGTGTGACCTCTGCCTTGTCATTTCTCTTCCATCTAGTTCTTCTTTGGCCACGTTTACTGCCTGCTTATCTACCATGAGAACATTTAGGCCTTTGCGGGCTACTCATTCTGGTTACTCCCAAAGCCTCCAGTCCTGGGTGCCAAAGCACTGGGTTCCACCCAGAGGAAAGGAGGTAGCCCCCGTCCTGAGCTCTGAGCCATTCTCCACCACTTAGTTCCCTGAGCACCTCTGCTTGTGGCCAGAGCCTCACCATTTTGGCTCTCCTCTCTCAACAGAGTAACATCCACTCCCTCTATATAAACAGGCCCTTCTATTTTTATCCTTATTCTTTTAATTAGTCCAAGGAACTAGAGAGAAAACAAACCCACACCACCCTGCCCACCTTCCTCCACATTTCCTCTGCCCCAAACCTAACCCTTTTGGCCTCAGCAGTTTAGTAACAGATGTTCTTATTAGTATCAACATTTGCTTGAGGGAGAAGAGAAATAAGGGAGAGTTACTGACTATTCCTTTGGTCTCCAATGTGGGAGCATCTGAACCAATCCCTTGGAGTGCAGAGAGAAAATATTAGAACTTCTGTTCATAAGTATTTCAAATCGAAAAACAAGAAACAAATTATGCTTTCCTATTACTAGGTATAAAGATGATCACTGCTGCCTTTGCTCAGTCCAAATGTCGGACAGTCCTGTCTGGTTGGGTTTACAGATGAATCATGAGGGAGCTCCACAGCAAAAAGGCTGAGGAAGCTCTACTTGTGGGTTCAGTTCTAGAATTCTGGAAAGCATTTTCATTTAAGGGTGCCTCATTAATGGTTATATGGCAAACGTCCTTGAGTTTCAACTAAAGAGACCTTCACAGAATGGACAAATGGCTTTAAAAGATTTCTGTAAGGAAACCTCAGACTGAATCTAATTCTTCTAATACAAGCAAAAGTGAGCAACAGAAAAAATTGGCTGAAATGCTGACACTTATCCTCCTATGACAAGCTCTTCATCAGCCACTTGAGATTTAGAACAATGACAGCTAATCAGGTCTGCCAAGAAATCATTAAAAAATTCAAAATTACCATGAAGACTATTGGAAATAGGGATTTATATCCACTATTATTGATGATGAGCCCTCTTCATAAGTGTGTTTTATGCATGAAGTTATTAGCATGACACCATCAAGATTATGCAGCATTCAGATCAGAAAGATAAACCACTATAATTCAACTACAAAATATTTTGTGGGTGCTGTTAAAACATGTTATTTATTTCATCTTACTCATTTTAAAATTTAGTAACACTTGTACACAACTGATAAGAAAAGAAGTAGTTACTGGACCATGTACTCAACATTTGTTACTGATGAAGTGTGCAGTCAAAAAAGTTTGGAGACCACTGTCTTAAACCACTAGCTTTGGGCCCCAGCCACTGTGAAATGGGAGCGTTCCCAGACCCCCATTGCAGAATGTGACAGGGGTGTGGCTTTTCTGTTCTGTTGCCACTGCTGCTCAAACCCATTACAGGAAGTGGGGCATGCAGATGGACAGGTGCAGGAGCCCAAGTGGGCGTGTGTTAACAGTGAGTTCCATTAGGTTTGCCATCCATGGATGGCTTAAGTGTTAACCAGTTCAGTAGATCCTCTGCCTTTTTGCAATGGTAGAGGGCCAGTGTGACAGCCTTCTGTATCCCGAGCTCTTTTCCAGTGTCCCAGAAGAACTGGGTCACACACAGACTTGAAGAATGTTGAATGCGGGGTTTTATTGGGTGGTGGAGGTGGCTCTCAGCAGGATGGATGAGGAGCTGGACAGGGGATGCAGTGGGAAGATGAATTTGCCCTGGAGTTTGGCTGCCTAGCAGCCAACTCTCCCATTGTTCCCAGCCGAACTTCTGATGTTCAGACTTTCCTTCTCTTCTGATGCCGTTCTGCCATTTGTCTGCTTGTCTGCGCTTCTTCTGGAGCGTGGGGTTTGAAGTTTATATAGGTACAGGCAAGGGGGTATGGGGGGCCAAAAAGCAACTAGTTGGGGTGCAAAAACAGGAATGCCTATTCTCACTTAGGGCCATGGGTATTCAGGCTTGAGGATGGGGCCTTTGCCAGGGAACCACCCTCTTCAACCTAGTGTTTCCCTGTCTCCTGTCCGTGTCAACTGTACATAGCTTTTTTACAATTGTTTGTCCTTTCACAATTTACATTTACTGTCTTATATAGTTTCGTTGAATCTTTACTGCAACTCTGATAGGTAGGGTTTTTTTTTTTTCTTCATGTTAAGAGTTCAGAGGATTCAGGACTCAGTGTCGTGATTTGCTCAAGGTCACACAGTTAATAAAAACAAGTAAGTGGCAGAGGGCAAGCTTGAAGGGATCTGCATTCAATCAAGATTGATTGCAAAATGCACCATTTTTAGGAAAATGGTTTTTATGGGTTGAATTGTGTTTCTCAGAAAAGATACATTGAAGTCCTAATCCCCAGTGTCTCAGAATTTAACCTTATTTGGAAACAGGGTCTTTACAGAAGGAATCAAGCTGAATGAAGTCATCAGGGTAGACCCTAATTCAGTATGACTGGTGTCTTTGTGGAAAGGAGTTAATTTAGACCCAGAGACAGACACATAGAGGCCCAGAAATGCCTGGGCTACCAGAAGCTGAAAGAGGCAAGGAAGGATCCTTCCCTTACAGGTTTTAGAAGGTGAATGGTCTTGACGAAACCTTGATTTTGGATTGATAGTTTCCAGAATTGTGAAACAATAAATATCTAAGCCAGCTAGTTTGTGGCACTTTGTTATAGCAGTTCTAGGAAACTTGATACAATGGTCCATTGCTCTGAAACGAGTCTAGGATCCAAAAGCAGCTAAAACCACTGATATAATCCAGTACAACCGTAAGCAGAGGAGGAAGCCCGGAGACCGGGAGTGAGTTTTCCTATGTGATATGGCTAGTTAGAGAGATGGCTAGTTAGATCCATGGCTGGATCTCATACATTCTGACTCCTAAGTTCAACTTTAAGGCCAGGAGAAGTGAATGTGGGGAAGTTGGCTTACCTCTCTCATCATTAGGCTTGGGGAT
Organism: Theropithecus gelada; assembly: GCF_003255815.1. Lineage (NCBI taxonomy): Eukaryota > Metazoa > Chordata > Mammalia > Primates > Cercopithecidae > Theropithecus > Theropithecus gelada. The sequence goes on from NC_037680.1 coordinate 46,661,052, forward strand.
CTGCCTTGATCTGGCATAGTTCACCATTCTTCCAATGACTTCAGAGGAACAAATGGAAAATATGTTGCATCTTTGCCTTGATGATAATGCACTTACCTGAAGATCACAGTCCTCCTGCTGGCTCCACCGTTCACTCCCTTCCTTTCCACAGTTTGCATATTATCACTTCAGTGTCTATTAAAAAGGAAAAAAACCCAACTGTTACTAAATATGTATATCTACAAGGAAATAGTTCATTGGATTGGTAATAATATGTTCTCCAACTGGAAAGGGATTTTAAAAAGTCAATGCACCTGGCACAAAATTGTAAGTAAGGAAAGAATGACCTTAGGGAAAAAATGTTTGCCAAATGAGTTTGGCAAAATACAAGGCATTTAATTAAAATTATTTTAATTCTCTAAGAGCATGTGTATGAGTAGTGGCCTACTTACACATGGACTGTAAGTTGATGCTTGGAACTAGTTTATTCAATCATTTATTAAATAGTTTTTGAGTATTTACTATGGTCAGGAACTGTATCAGGCATGGCAGTAAACAAAACAGTCCCTCTCCTCATGGAGCTTACGTTCTAGAGGGGGAAAGAAATAATAAACAAGTAAAAATAAATAATATGCTAGGTGGCAATATGTGCCTGTATGAAGAAAAATAAAGTGAGATAAAGAGAATACAGAGTGACAGTTGGGGTGGGGTTTGTTACATAATGTGCTGAGAGAAGGCTTCTCTGATGAAGAAAAATGTCTCAAGGGAATAAGGGAGCAAGCCACATTTAGAGGAAGCATAAGTGCAAAGGTCCTGAGGTGGGAATGAGGTGGGGGACATGGTGGGGACATTTTAGGAACAGCAGGAGACCAAGGCAGCTGGAGCAGGTGAGAATGGTGGAGAGTGATAGGAGACGATGCCTGGAGAGAGCTGGGGACAGATCATGTAGTGCCTTGTGAGTTATTGTAGTGATTTTGAGTATTTCTGGGAATGAGATAGGAAGCCATTAGGGTTTGGAGTAGAAAAGTAACATGAATTAGCTTCTGTTTTAAAGGGATCTTCTGCATACTATGTGGAGAATGGAATGTTAGGGAAGGAGATGGTAAGAATGGAAGCAGAGACACAAGGTAAGAGGCTCTTGTCATAATTTAAGTAAGGGAGAATGGCAGCTTGGACCAAGGTGGAGGTAGTGAGACATAGTTGGATTATGGATATAATTTGGAGGTAGTGCTGATAGAATTGCTTATGGACTGGATGTAGGGTGTGAGAGGGAGAGAGGACTTTGTGAAAATCTCAAGATTTTTGCCTTGAGCAACTGCAAAACGGAAGTTTCCATTTTCCAAGTTGGAGACGGTTGTGCAAGGAGCTAACTTGGTGGGAGCATGCAGCTGAATCAAGAGTTCCTTTTCAGACATCAAGTTTGAGATGCAAATTTGTCATCTGAGTGGCGACATTGAGTATGCAGCTGATTCAAGTCTGGAGTTGAGTGGAGACACCTAGACTGGAGACATAAATGCAGGAGTCATCAGAGTCTAGATATTTAATGTCATGGGATGAGTAGAATTTACCTGGGCAGTGGGTGTGTATAAAGAAGACAAGAGCTCCTGAGGGCTACTCCCACATTTATAGATAAGAAAGATGAAGAAAAACCAGGAAAGGAGTTTGAGAAGGAGTAGCCATTGAGATAAGAGAAGAATAAGAGGGTGGTATTCCAGAAGCCAAGGAAGAAAGGGCTAAGAGAGTAAATGATCAACTGTATCAAATGGTTCTGAGTCAAGCAAGGTGAAGATTGAGATTTCACCATTGGATATGACAACTCGGAGGAAACTGGTGATGCTGTGAAGAGCTGTTCTGGGGTGATGGGTGGGGGCAGTGATAAGACAGCTGACTAGATGCAGCCAGGAAGTGCCTCTCCCACTGAGAGAAACCAAAATATGCAGTCAATCATCACACTTTGAACAGATCTTTTGAGAAAAAACACAAAGTTGGTAAGAGAGGTGATGTAGACACCAAGATTGAAGAGGGAGGAAGCTGGGAAGCCCACATGGAGTCACTGAGCACCAGGACTAGCTCCTGGTCCTGAAAAGGTTCTCAGGAAGGGGTGAATGAAGGAACTTTGTGGCACTACGCTCCTGCCATAAACCTCTGGGATCCTAGCTAGAAAAGATCCCATGACTCCTACACTGGCAGGAGGAGCTGCCTGTAGAGTAGGCAGAGGTAGAGCTTGAACCTGCATGGAGCCCAGAAGGTTACACTCATGTGGAGCAGCTGCAACAAAACACCATAGATGCCCACTCGCTAAGGCTCTCCAGTTTACTCTGAATGACCACAGCCCCCACTGACTGCCAGCCTGAGAGACAGCAGAGCTGCCTTTCCTGCGGGACTGGGGCGCATCTGATCTGTGTGCTCCCAATGTTTCCTAGCCCCTCCAAAGGCCTCCTGCCTTGCTGCTCCCACAAGACGGTGCACACAACAGAGCCACCACTGTCCTACTTGAGTGTTTTACTAGTGGGTTGGGAACAGTTCAGCACCACCCCCAGTACAGCTGGTGCTTGACCAAGAGGGGTCAGAGGACAAAGCCACAGGCATTATCCCAACTTCCCAGAGTATGAGCACACCACCCAGTGATATTGAGCTGAGATCTGTGGCTAGAGCTTGAGTGAGATAAGAGGCCCCACTCTCAGAACACAAGAGAGGAGTGAGGCACAGGTTCATGTGCCAGCATGGGAAATGGGTATCCCACCCTTTGCAAGACCAGTCTGGGAAGGATGTAGCCTGTTGACTAGCCACAGCTTCTACCTGAGTGAGCCCCATATCCCTGAACACCTGGAATGGTGCAGCAATCTGGGTGCTGCAACACCCAGCTTAGGACAAAACTAGTTGAGTGGGCCTGCTCCTGGGGCAGACACTGGAGGGAGATCTGGTTTGGGAAGAGAGAGCTGGACAGACCCCATAGTCCTCTGCTGGAATAAAAGCCCCAGGCCACAGGTACCACTCCAGCTGCACACCCATGGCACTACTGCCCTGCCTGGGGATCCTATGCCCTTGACTCATTGCATCACCAGAACACCTGCACACATACTCCATCATCCGCTCTGACTCTGCCAGCCTCAGAGGATGAGTGGGTCTCTTTGTGACCTAACCTTTGGCTTGAGCCACTGCTAAGAGAGGTGGGAGTACAGCCCGCCAGGGTCCCCCTTGGAGTGAGGAAACACAGGTGCAATGTCAGTGATTGTAGGAGGCTCCCCCAAAACCCAGGAATGGACTTGGTAAGGGAGTCATCTCTTGTGCACCTCCCCCCTACTCCCACCATCTCTCCCTTCCCAGGGCACTGCTGTGCACATACTGAAATACAAAAAAGGCACATTACTAAGAGCCTATCTGCTGGCCCTTACTCTTAAGAACTGTCTACAGGATTGCAGCCTGAATTATACAAAAATAAGTTCCTTCAGCACTCAACATGTGAAACTCAATCCAGGAAATTAGCTACAACCAAGGAACCCATACAGAGCACTGGCCCTCTGAAAGCACCAGAAACGAAGCCAATTGACTGTATATAACATACACCACAGTCAAACCCTGAAGGGGAAAAAAGCCCAGAACCCCATTTAAGCAACAGCAAAGTCAAAAGAAAAATACCAGGCCCCTCAGATGAGAAACAGTCAGCACAAGAACTCTGGCAATTCAAGAAATCAGAGTGTTTCCTTACCTATAAAGGATTGTACTAGCTCCTCAGCAATGGATCATAACCAAATTGAAATGTCTGAAATGACAGGCATAGAATTAAGAATCTGGATGGCAAGGAGGCTCAACAAGTTTCAAGAGAAAGTTGAAATTCAATCCGAGAAAGCCAGTCGTTTATACAAGAGTTGGAAGATGACATAGCCACTTTAAGAAAAGACGGAACTGAACTTCTCGAATTGGAAAATTCACCACAGGAATTTCAGAATACAGTGGAAGCCTGAACAACAGACTAGACCAAGCTGAAAATTTCAGAGCTCGAAGACTAGTCCATTGAATCAACCCAGTTAGACAAAAATAAAGAAAAATGAATTTTAAAAATGAGCAAAGCCTTTGAGAAATGGATTCTATAAAGAGACCAAACCTATGACTCATTGGCATTCCTGTGAGAGGAGAGAGAGTTAGCAATTTGGCAAACATATTTGGGGATATAGTCCACAAAAATTTCCCCAATCTCACAGGAAGGGTTAATATACAAATTCAAAAAATTCAGAGAACCCCTGCAAGACACTATATAAGATGGCTATCCCTAAGATGCATAGTAATCAGACTTTTCAAGGTCAGTGTGAAAGAAAACTCTTAAAGGCAGCTTAAGAAAAGAGTCAGATAACTTACAAGGGGAACCCCATTATGCTAACAGTGGACTTCTCAACAGATATCTTACAAGTTAGAAGAGAATGGGGGCATATTTTCACCATTTTCAAAGAAAATAAATTCTAACCAAGAATTTCATATCCCACCAAATTGAGATTCATAAGAAAAGGAGAAATAAATTTTTTCCAGGTAAGTAATCATGAAGGAAATTCATTTCCACTAGCCTGGCCTTACAAGAGATCCTTAAAGGATCTCCTGTAAGAATGATACCCACTACCACAAAACTACTGTTAAGGACATAGCCCAACTACGCAATTGAGACTACAAAGCAACTACGCAATTGAGACTACAAAGCAACCATATTGGCTGGTTATTATTAGCAACCAGCTAATAACATCATGACAGGATCAAAACCTCACATAACAATATTAACCTTGAATGTTAATGGTCTAAATGCCCCACTTAAAAGACACAGAGTGGCAAGTTGAATAATAAAACAAAACCCAACTGTCTGCTGACTTCAAGAGACCTATCTCACATGTAATGACACCCATAGACTCAAAATAAAGAAATGAAGAGCTATTATGCAAATGAAAAATAAAAAAGAGCAGGGGTCATTGTTCTTATATTAGATAAAACAGACTTTAAACCAAGAACAGTAAAAAAAAAAAAAAAAAAGGACAAAGAAGGGCATTACATAGTGATAAAAGATTCAATTCCTCAAGAATAATTAACTATCCTAAATATACATGCACTCAACATTGGAGCACCCAGATTTATAAAACAAGTACTTCTAAATGTATGAAAAGACTTAGACACAATAATGGTGGGGGACTTCAACAACCCACTGACAGTGTTAGGATCATCAACACAAAAAACTAAGAAATTCTGGACTTAAATTTGACACTTGACCAATTGGACCTAATAGATGTCTACAGAATACTCCACCCCACAATCACAGAATATACATTCTTCTCATCTCCATACAGAATATATGCTGATCAGCTGCATTCTCAGCTATAAGACAAGTCTCAATAAATTCAAAAAAATTGAAATAATAGCAGCCATACTCTTGGACCACAGTGGAATAAAAATAGAAATCAATACCAAGAATATCTCTCAAAACCACACAATTGCCTGGAAACTAAACAACTTGCTCCTGAATGACTTTTGGGTAAATAACAAAATTAAGGCAGAAATCAAAAAATTATTTAAAATAATTGGTAACAGAGATGCAACATACCAAAATTTCTGGGATGCAGCAAAAGCAGTGTTAAGAGGAAAGTTTATAGTGCTAAACACCTATGTCAAGAAGTTAGAAAGATCTCAAATTAGCAATCTAACATCACACCTAGAGGAACTAGAAAAACAAGAACAAACCCTAGAGCTAGAACTAACTGAAATCAGAGCAGAACAGAACAAAATAGAGGCCCCAAAATACAAAGGATCAATGAAACCAAAAGTTGGTTATTTGAAAAGATAAACAAGATCAATAGACCAGTAACTAAGTTAAAGGAAAGAGAGAAGACTCAAATAAACACAATCAAAGGGCCAGAGCTGACATTACAACCAATCCCACAGAAATACCAAAGGTCTTCAGAAACTATTATGAACACCTTCATACACACAAACTAGAAAATCTAGAGGAAATAGATAAATTCCTGGAAATGCACAACCTCCCAAAATTGAATCAGAAATCAATTGAAACCCTAAACAGATCAATAACAAGTTCTGAAATTGAATCACTAATTAAAAATTTGAAAAACACTGGCAACCTAAAAAGCCATGGACTAGATGGATTCCCAGCTAAATTCTACCAGACATACAAAGAAGTAGTACCAATTCTACTGAAATTATCCACAAAAGTCAAGGAGGACAGATTCCTGCCTCACTTATTCTATGAAGCCAGCATCATTCTGATACCAAAGTCTGGCAATGATACAATGAATAAAGAAAACGTCAGGCCAGTATCCCTGATGAACATAGATACAAAAATCCTCAACAAAATACTGGCAAACTGAATTTGGCAGAACATCAGAAAGTTAATTTATTACAATCAGGTAGGCTTTCTTCCAGAGATGCAAGGTTGGTTCAACATATGCAAATCAATAAATGTGATTCACCACATAAACAGAATTAAAAAATCATATGATCATCTCAATAGATATAGAAAAACCGTCTGATAAAATCCAATGTTCAGTTATGACAAAAATCCTCAAAAAACTAGGCATCAAAGGAACATCCTGAAAATGAGTCATCTATGACAAACCAACAGTCAATGTGATACTGAAAGGGAAAAAGCTGGAAGCATTTCCCTTAAGAACTGGAACAAGACAATGATGCCCATGTTCACTACTTCTATATGTCATAGTATTGGAAGTTCTAGCCAGAGCAGTCAGACAAGAAAAAGAAATAAAAGGCATCCAAATAGGAAAAGCAAAAGACAAATTATCTCTCTTCATTGATGATATGATTTGATACCTAGAAAACCTTAGAGACTCCACCTAAAAGACTCCTAGAACTGATAAATGACTTCAGTAAAGCTTCAGGATATAAAATTGTACAAAAATCAGTAGTATTTTTATACACCAATCTGGTTCAAACTGAGAGCCAATCAAGAACACTGTCCCATTTACAATACACACACACACACACATAACCTAGGAATTTATCTAACCGAGGAGGTGAAAGATCTCTATGAGGATAGCTAGAAATGAAACACTGCTGAAAGAAATCATAGATGACACAAACAAATGGAAAAACATTCCATGCTCATGGACTGGAAAAATCAATATTGTTAAAAAGGCCATTCTACCCCTTAGTAATCTATAGATTCAACACTATTCCCATGAAACTACTGATGTCATTTTTCATGGAATATAAAAAACTATTCTAAAATTTATACAGAACAAAAATATATATATATCTATCTACAATGTAGGAAGGACTACTCAAGGCTGGGGAGATGTAGTGATCAGTCAGACAGAGCTTCTGCCCTTGAGAGTTCGCAGTCTATTTGAAACTCCATATTGTGACTAAGTGTACACATCAGGCAGAATGGAATGAAGGTATAAGGAAAGGGCTTTGGAAAACGTAAAGGGGAAAATGATTAATTTTGACCAAGGAGATCCAGGAAGGCCTTGTACCTCATTTAAGCTGAACCTACAAGGGGCAGAATTTTCAAAAGGATGGGGAGTGGGGCCAAAGTGATCCTTCAGAACTTTAGTGAGAGCATTAGCAAAGGAATAGCTGTGCAAAAGTGGGTCCAGGTCTGGAGTTGCTGGGGTGAGAGATGGGGCTAGAAGGTTACCTAGAGAACAGAATGCTGAGCATCTTGGTAGCCATGCGCAGCCATTGGGTGGGACTCTGGGGAACTGGAAGCCATCAGATGTTTTGAGAACAGTGACAAGAATTTTACTTGTGTTTTAGAAAGATCCTTCTAGAGACCATAAGGATGAGTTCGGGAAAATAGGAGGGAGGAGGCAAGGTGAAATGTGAGAGGCTGTAACAAATTTGTAACAAGCAAATCAGCACAGGGCAGAGAACGGGACAATGAATTAAGAGTTGGCCATGTGGACTTGGTGACTGGTTGTGTGACAGGTTCTGAGGGCCAGGGAGAAATCGGAGCTGATCCTTGTCCACATTTGGGTAGATGTGCGTCCACGGACCATGTGTGGAAGCCACCCTCTAAATCTGGGGGTCCCAGTCAGAACCCTGGGCCTGTGCTCTTCCCTGTTCAGGTTGCTACTCCAGCATCATCTTTGCTCACTCCCTTGTGTGTTTAGGGGTATTTGTGTATTTGATTCTCTGTCTCCCAGGAAGAGCCTTTGAGGTCTAGGATTATAAATTCCTGAATTTTTGTATCTGTCATAGTACCTACCACCACATTTAATGCATACTTAATCTACTCAAAATGCTTTTAAATTTAAAATTAAAACATGATGTTGACGTTACCCATGATCATTGATCATTGCATCATTAAATGACTTAAAGGAGGATAAATTGGTTTGATAGAAATTAGGAGATGGTAAAAAATTGGAGGGGCTAAGCAGCAGGAGAGCTTAGAACCAGACTTTGGTTATTTATTGCTGTGTAACAAACAACCCTAACACTTAGCAACTTAAATAACAATTTGTGGTTTATCATGAGTTGGTAGGTTAGGAATGCAGGCAGGGCTTGGCTAGATGGTTTTTCTGCTCCACATAGTGAGTGTCAATTGGAGCCACCAACTTGGCTGCTACGTTCAGCAGGCAATTGGGCTGGGTTGGAAAGTCCTAGAAGTCTTCATTTAAATGCCCCAGTGCTCTGTTACATGGCCTCCTTTCTCTACCTGGCTTTTTCACAGTACAGTGGTCTCAGGGTAGTTGAATTTCCTATATGGCAGTCATCATCCAAGAGGGTCCTCTCCCAGCACAGGAAAGCAGAGCTGCACATCTTGGAAGGCTCAGTCTTGGAAGTTACACACATCACTTTGCCACATTCTGCTGGTCAGGACAAATCACAGGGCCAGCCCAGTTTTAAGGAGAGGACTCCACTTCTTCAGAGCAGGAGGGACAAAGAATTTACAGTCATCCTTAATCCACCATGCAGACATTCAATCTGCCACGTGCTGGTTGTGTGATTTCGGATGAGTTATGTGAACTCTTCTAGCTGACATAATGTCAATGTTATTGGGTGCTATGAGGGAAGGAGATGGTAGGGCAAAATACCTGATATATAGTAGTTGCTCAGTAAATAATAGCTACTATTATTACTGTTATTACTACTGTCTTACATTCTTAAAGGATCAATACAGTGAAAATTGGAAAGAGGATGTTTGTTGGATATGACATTTAAGAGACTTTGGGTGATGGCTTAGTTTTGGAGAACAGCAGTAGCGAGGTAAGGAGCAAAAGCTAGTGGCAAAAGTTAAGTTGTAAGTTAAGTTGTAAGTGAGTGCAGCTTGTCAGTGAAAAGGGAAATCCTGCTATCATGTGGGAAAATCATGTTAAGCCCCAAAGGGGCAAGTGGAGAGGTAGAAAATGAAGACACATGAGAGGAGATAATTGTTGAGGGCAGAGTTTTAAAAAGGCTTTTTAAGATGTTACAGAATTCATATTTAGAATGCTGTGAGTATAAGCCAGAAAGCCATTGGGGTTGGCTTTCATAATGGCACCCCATCTCTTTACTGAAACTGTTCTTGCCTCCTGACAGAAGGCTGTCTTGTCCTCACCTCCCAACATCTTCCTCTAGTTGGAGACAGACTTTTAACGAATATGTAGCTCTTCTAGATTTGTAAGTCTTGGCCTCAATTTCAGAGCACCATGAATTCTTAGCCTATAAGTTACATAGCTGGAGGTTCCAAACTCTCAAAAGATTTATGCATTTCAGAAAGGTTCTAAAAGAAAGCACTCTTTCATATAACTTGGAAAGTAATTGTGATAAAAACCTACATCATATGTGAATTTGAGAGTAATTATTAGCATGGCTGGGCCAGAATCAACTAATCAGAGTCATTGGGAACACTGCCAGCTACTCAGTTCCCATGCCAAGATGTGAGAGATACAGAGACAGGGCACAGGCAAGGTCAGGCTAGGTCAGGGCATATGATAGGCATGGGCCAAGACACAAAGTTGTCAGGTCAGAGAGGCATCAAACCCAGGAGCATCAAGATACGCAGAGATAATGGATGTAAAGGAATGTTAGTCCCTGGTTGCATTACAGTCCAGGTAATACCAGATTTTATTGCTTGAAGAAAATTTGTGGTCCTACTGAGAGTCTCCTTTTACCTTCCAGTCCCGTACCTTGATTTTTCTCTTTTCTCTAGTTATGTGTACATCCCTCCATTACTTGGCTCATTCTAAAAAGTATTTAAGACCATTTACAAAAGCACAGAGTATGCAACAAGATGAAAACACATGACAGAGGAATTTTGTATGAATACAACATAAAAATAGAATAGAAAAAAATAGGAAAAAGAAGATTAAGCCAAGGGGATGCTGGTAAACAAAATGTACACCATACTTTCCTGTTCACTTGTGGACCGCACACTTACTTCTGAGCTCCCTAGCTGCCAAGGCAAAAAGGAAAATATAGTCAGTTAAACTATTTGCAGTATTCAGAAAATTAAACACAAGCAAAATACTCAGGATGGGTAATTATAATTATAATTTTTATGGTAAATCCAGTAATAATTTTTCAGTGTAGATTGAGATAATGAGTATAAAGAAAAATTCAGTCAAAATTAATAAAACAATGCAGCCTCATGTATATAGCTCCCTGGTGGCTTGGCCTAATACAAGATTAATTTTTGGATTTTTTAGAGTAATGGATTGAGTGCCTACCTTGGCCATAAAACAAAACAGTTCTAAACTCAACAAAACATTAATTTTTAAACTAGCTGTATGTCATTTCTTGGTATGCTAAGTTAAATAAATACGTTTCTAGGTAACTGATCAAGGTAGTTTGTTGCTGGTTATAAGCTAATTATATTTTTGTAGGATATCTACTAGAAATTATAACTCTGGTTTTAGAATACTCTTAAGGTCATTCTTTCAATGGCTGATCTATTTCTTAACAGTTTGTGTCAAAGAGTCCAGTGCTCTGCATATAGAAATGTGCTTACTATGCTTTTTCTGTCAAGCAGAGGAGTACAAGGACTCTGACGCAAATGAGAGAAGTCCCAGGTTCTTATGTAAGTGTCACAATACCTAGGGGTCGATAGTGAGTTCATACTTCTTAGTTCATGACAGATTCTCATCTGTGGGGTCAAAAGTTTATGGAAAGTCAATAAAAGCTGTAAACAGCCCCATGTCATTCCTAATAGGTTTCTTCTGATGGCGATAGAGTAAAACAGTGGATCATGGAGGAATGACAACAGTTGGCATCCTCTGCCCCTCTTGGGGAATATCAGCTGAAAATGACCAAACTTGCAGTTTTCCAGGAAGGAAACTGGTATATAGATTTTATTATTTTAAAAACCTTGGCTGGGTGCGGTGGCTCAAGCCTGTAATCCCGGCACTTTGGGAGGCCGAGACGGGCAGATCACGAGGTCAGGAGATCGAGACCATCCTGGCTAACCTGGTGAAACCTCGTCTCTCTAAAAAATACAAAAAAAAAAAAAAAAAAAAAACTAGCCGGGCGAGGTGGCGGGCGCCTGTAGTCCCAGCTACTCGGAGGCTGAGGCAGGAGAACGGCGTAAACCCGGGAGGCGGAGCTTGCAGTGAGCTGAGATCCGGCCACTGCACCCCAGCCTGGGCGACAGAGCGAGACTCCGTCTCAAAAAAAAAAAAAAAAAAAACTTAAAAAAGTTTACAAGTAATTAGAATACATAAATAAGTCAAATGAAGGAAACAAACCCCACTATCTGATTAACATCTTGATATACATTTTCTCAGACATTTTTCTAGGGATATATTTCTGTATTAGTTAGAGCCAGGAAAGCTAGCTAGAAATCTTCCTGTTCTTAGTGGCTCAGCAGATGAAAGTTTATTTTTTGTTCATAGAAAACTCAAATAGTAACTGGGGGTGGGGTGGGGATTGGGTTCTGCCCCACACAGTCTTTGGGGAACCCAGGCTGATAGAGGCTCTACCATATTAACGAGCACACCCGCCATCTTGCAGGACCGCTTAGTCCTCTGCTGGATGCTCAGCATTGGGTTGGCAGACACAGGTAGAAAGAATATGGAGGACTGCACAAGAGTGGCTTCCGTTCCTTATAATTGGCCAATATTTAATCACATGGTCATACTTAATTATAAGGTTGGGAATATAATCTAGTTTTGCGTGCAGGAGGAAAGAGAATTGGTATGGCAGACTAGTTGGTTGCTGCTACTCAAACATAACATATTATTCTTCCATAAAAATAGAATTATGCTGTATATACAGTTATATATCTGTTTTTGCCATAGAGACAAGATAAATATCATTATTCACCCAAGGTGTGGAGGGTAAAGTCCCCTAACTGGTCTTGAGCTCTGTGGGGTGATTCATTCTAAAGGCTCATGCCAACTGGTCAAGACAATTTCCACTTTTCCTGTCATGAACACTTTATCTTGTAGAAACTTTCTTCCTCTTGAGATCTGATAGGAACAAAGTTGCAGATATTGTAATCTGTGCTAATATTTATTTTCAGGACATAGATGATGGAATTTGAAGAATTGGCTTGGAGACTCAGAGTAAGAGATTAGTGTTTAGAAAATCTGGCATTTGGGCACATAGTTGTGAGACAGAATCCATATTGGAGGAAAAAATGGATAAAGAAACTATAGAAAGTCCAGGTGTGGTGGCTCATGCTTGTAATCCCAGCACTTTGGAAGGCTGAAGCGGGTGGATTACCTGAGGTCAGAAGTTCAAGACCAGCCTGACCAACATGGTGAAACCCCGTCTCTACTAAAAATACAAAAAAAAATTAGCTGAGTGTGGTGGCAGGCACCTGTAATCCCAGCTGCTTGGGAGGCTGAGGCGGGAGAGTTGCTTGAACCCGGGAGGGAGAGGATGCAGTGAAAGAAAGAAACTAAAGGAATGGTGGTGGCCTTTATGCATCACATCTGGATGACAAAGGATATATAAAAGAAGAATTTGGAGGTGATTTCTGGAGAAAAGGGCAAACTCCACTAAAGTAGGATCCTGTTGACTATGATGAAAACAAACCAAAATGGGTGAGAAAATGGCAGAATGATTAGACCTAGCTTTTATGGTGGCCAAGGTAATGTGGGCAGAAGAAAAGATGAACTAAAAAGAAGGAATGGTTTGACCCAGCGAATCCAATTGTAAAATCTGTAGGCCAGAGTGATTTAAAGAAGGGATGCTAGTGAAAACTGGTCAAAATATTAAATATTGAGTAATATAGCTTTATGTGCATAAAACTTTGCTTTTTTAGATAGTCATTTATTCAGTATATTGAACATTTTTGCCTACATATACCTCTACTACAAACTTGGGGGCTAGAAGGGATGAGGAAATAAATTTTAAAATGTAAGTCATATTTACTGCCCTTTAGTCCTATAGTTGTCTAGTTGGAAAGACATATAAAACTGATAAATAATGTGATAAATAAAGGGGTACCAAACTAGCAACATGCAGATGGAAAGAAAATATTTATAACACATATAATAGATAAAATTAATATACATAATATATAAATAACTTCTTCAAATAAGAAAAAGATAGGCCAAATGAAAAGAAGACAAAGGATAGAAATTAGCATTCCACAGAAGAAAAATGTAAATGGCCATTCAAAACACGAAAAAGAACTTAACCTGGTCAAACCACTATATGTATAAATCAAGAAAATGTGAAATAAAACAATGGGACATTGCATGATTCAGGTAACAAAAGTTCATGATAGGTGCACTTCTGCTACCTGAATCCAGCTCATTGTAGGGATTGAAGTGGGGCAGTTCTGCCCGAGTGAAGGTAAGATGCCAGCTGTGAATCTGCTTTTGCTCAGGTGGTTGTACATTTCACAGGCTGCCTCTTAATCTAAGGGGTTTCTGCCATACAGAGTTGAGCCTGGCGTTTAAAGACATGCACTTTTCATATGACAATGCCCGCAAACATTTTAAACATTTTTCCCTGGGCTCCAGAGATAACCTAGGAAAACAATCTGACTCCGTTCTCCATATTTGGAGTGAGTGTATTGGTCACCAAAGTGGCATATTTCTAAAAGATCTTCAAAGGAAATTTTGACTATACAATATGTGGTTTTCACCTTACCACTTCAGAACCTAAATCTCTCCTTTCCCAATAGCATGTGATTTTATGCTTCCATTTTCCTCCCACCTATCAGAGTAGCAAAACTGGGAAAGACTGATAAGAATAAGTGTTGGTGAGAATGTGGGGAAACAAGCACTAGCACTTTCAATGGAAGTATTGATAGAGGCTGTTAGAGGGCGATATGGCACTATCAAAATTTGAATAAAAATACACTTGGCACAGCAGTGGCTCTTAAGCATCCATCTATAGGCATGCCGCATAAGTTCATTGAGGTAATATACCAGAATGTTCATTGCAGCATTTTCTCTGAATATTAGGAAAAACTAACCAAAAGTAGGGAAATGACCAGACAATTAGGATATATAAATTCTATGGAATAAAATGCATCAATCAAAAAGAATGTGGTAGAGCTGAATGTCCTGACTTGCAAAGATTTCAAAACTAGAGGTCCTCAAACTTTAGTGTGCATCAGAATCATCTGCAAGCCTTATTAAAACACAGATTGCTGGGCTTCCCAGAGTTTCTGATTCAGTAGGTTCGATGCGGAGCAGGACAGGAAGATGTTGTATTTCTAAACGAGTATTAGGAGATAATGATGCTGCTGGTCTGGGGTCCACATGTTGAGAACAACTGTTCCAAAACAGTGTTAAAGGAAAAATATCAAGTTGCAAATTATTATGCACAATATAGTCCTAGTTATAGTAAATCTTTGCGTATTTGACATAAACTCATGGAAGAAGGCTCAAAGGATATACATCAAATGGTTAACAGTGCTTTCCTCTGAGGAGGGGAGTTATTTTACTTTTTCTATACTCTATTATTTAAATCTTTTACACTGAGGATATATTTACATATTACTTGTGTTAAAAAGAGAAATTACAAAAACTGACAGGAAGACTGCAAACCCATTTTGCTTCACCTTTAGAACTAGTAAATGTGCTCAGTAGTGGTAATAAAAATAGTTCTAGAGTTTGGATGAGAAAGACTGATCATGATAGGATGGATGTATCCTGAATCAAGAACCAGAGATTTAAAAAAAATGATAGGGTTTAGAGCAATAGAATTCAAAGATTTACTTTGAATTTTGCTCATCTCTCAGACTCTGGACACAACTGGCTTAGATCTGATGTATTTGTTTACTTTTCTCTGAGCCTGTTCTGTCAGATTTTGGATTAGATTTTTCTAGTCCTTGGCTTTAACTTCGTGTTGTTTAAAACTGTAGTATTCACCAACATGCACAGTTTAGGCTCCTGTCCTTGCTGCGCTGCCCTGTATAGAAGCCCTCCATTGCCTGACAGTCACTGCTAGAGCCACTTTCTATGGAATGGTAGTTTAGGAGAGGACGTAGCAGGGTTTGAGAGGGTTGGAGCTGTGACCTCAGGGAAGAAGAATACTCAACAAGGGGGCTACAGCCGATGGCTAGCCATTGCACGAACTTAAACATTTGGTCTTTTCACTGTGTGTTTCATAAGCCTTTTGTAGTTGAATTTGGATGGTAAATGTGAAATAAAGGAAGAAAAGTATTTTATTCCAACAACCACTACAGCCAGTTCTACAACCATAGAGTTGGATAACACTTCACCATTTACATAGCATATCCACATGTATTATCTAAGTTAATTCTCAGACCTTGAAAGGCAATGCTGTATTTATATGCTAGATGTAGAAATTGGAGCCTGTAAAGATTGCTACTATGTAGCAACTTTGGAATCACATGCAGGTTTTGTAACCTGGTTTCCAGGAGTTCAGAAATGAGAAAGACTTCTTCCTTTTCTCTTCACGTATTGTTTTAGTATTTGTTAATAGAGTAAAGAAATGGGTGGGTCACAGGGATTGTTTAAGTGGTGAACATTTAGCCTTTAACTGGAGCCTTTAACTGGAAAGCAGCATAATCTTAAAATAAATGTTATTTTGTTTTTAAATAATACACACATTTCCTTCAAAATGAAATCATATAGGTAGCTCATACATCTCTTGTATAGGGGCCTCTGGTGCCTACAAATATAAATAAATCACACTGAGAGAATGGTGAACCATGAAATGACTCTGTTAACATGTCACCTGTCTAGAATATATTTTCAACTCTCCAACAGAAGGGTCTTAATTATGAAGCGAGGTGGCCTACCAAAGTTGATACTTTGATATTTGATGCTTTTAACCTCCTCCATCTGCTGCCTTTGCCTAAGTGTAGAATCTGGCCCAGCGCATAGAGTACAACATGGCCTAATGGCTGAGAGTCATTGTAATTGGTGATTTGAACGTGCAATGAACTCTGAAGCTCCTCAAACCGTGCTATCTTGTGAAGTCATGTATCAGTGCTATTTGTTGGGTCTTATTAAGGAATTCTGAAAATTGCTAATTGTTATAATGAGAATTTTAGCCACAAACAAGCCAAATTTACTGAATTCTTGCTTTATGCCCAGCACTGACTGATACTATAGTGGGTTTGGAAACATTCCCAAAATGACTTTTGTTTTTAAGTTACTCTGAATGTACTCTCAGAATTTGAGGTGGGGATAGTAGGTTTTAGTGGCCTATTTGTATTCAGGTTTCAGTATATAATAATGTGAAAATAACTCTTTGTATCTAGTAAACTCGCAGATGCCAGCTGACTGGTGAGAGACTGTTATATTTCTACATTTCATCTTACTGCTTCTAACCCAGTGACGTCCCTCTTTCTAAACAGTGACAGAAGAGAAACTTTTTTTTTTTTTTTTTAACTTGGCCCATGAAGATCTGCTATTCCAATGGTGCTCAAAGTTTGGTCTCTGAACCAATAGCATCAGCATCCCTAGGGAACATTTTAGAAATGCACATTCACAGGTCCTAACCTAGACTGACTGAATTAGAAACTTGGAGTGGGGACCAGTGATCTGTGTTTTAATAAGCCCTGTGGGTGCTTCTGAGGCTCACTCAAACTTAAGAATCCTGGGATAGCTCCCTTCCAGCCCCTCCGTTACTGCCCTGGTGTAACCCTCATCAATTTGGACCATTGGAGCAGTCCCCAGCTGGTCTCCCTACTTCTAGAGTTAACCTGTCCAATCCATTCTCCACATCAGTTGGCCTTCTTAATGAAATACTGATTTTTGTCTCATCACCAGTGGAGTACTCAACACTCTAAAGGGAGCCCAAGTTTTCCTCCTTTACTCACCCACAAGGAGTAGACCACAGTAGTGATAGGGCACGTAGAGGTGGGAGTGGTAACTACCATGGTTTGAGTGTGTCTCCCAAAAATCATGTGTTGAGAACTTAATCCCCCATGCAACAGTGTTGGGAGGTGGGGCATAATGAGAGGCAATTGGGCCATGAGGGTGGAGTGACTCTATTAGTGCTATTATTGTAAGAGTGAGTTCTTTATAAAAGGATAAGTTTGGCCCTCTTCTGTTTTTCTGTTGCCCTTTCTTTGCTCCTTTGCCGTGGGACTACGAAAGCCTTCAGTTTTGTACATCTCAATCTTAAACATCTCATAATACCATTCTGATATAATGAACAGAAAATGTATTAGCTTGTGGATACCAGTGTCTGGTATTCCGTTACAGCAGCACAAAACAGACTAAGACAGTAGCCATTATGGGAAGGAGTATTGGGTCAATTGCTCTTTCTCCTTTTTCTTTTAGATGGGTGGGGTGGGGTGGTGTCTATGTGTTTCCCTTAGGATCAACTGTATTTGCCATTTGAGACTTAAGATCAAGAGGGCCAAGATTCAGAAGTGGATCTCTGGGAAGGATCCAAAGAGACTACTCAGCCTGGAGCCAAGGCCAAAAGGATACTCTGAGCAATCTGTAGTCTGGCCCATCTCACCCAATGACCATGTGGGGGTTTGAGGTCAAAGCCTCAACTGATAATTAAAAGTGATTTAGCCTGGAGCAACCCATCTGCATTTCTGTCTTGGGAACTGGAGGCAAAACTAGGGATCTCAGAATGCCGAGACCCTGGATCCTTGCTGTATATTATCCCAATAAGTCTAGGATCCTCCTCTTGCCTTACATCCCAGGATGGCCCACAGTTGCCCAAAGAATGAAGTTCAAATCTCTTGTTTACAGCCTAGAAGGCCTTTCATACTCTAGTTCCTGCTTATTTTCTCTTGACTCTGCCTAGAGAATCCTGCTCTCCAACCATATCAAATTAAGTCTCTGAAGAAGACATAGTCTGTCATTGTTCTTTATGTTGAACACATACTGTATCGTCTGCCTGGGTTGCTCATTTCTTCCATCCTCTCACATACTTCATCTTCCATATTCCCCTTGGACCTGCCACTATTGACATAGTGACCATCCTTCAAAACTCAGCTCATATGTCACTTTCTCTGTGAAACCTTCCTCAAACCCGTCAAACAGGATTGGACTCGTGTATTTATCACATAAAGTCAGTCTAATAAATATTTTTGTGACAATCGCTTTATTCCTGGAATAAGACATTTCCAGGCTCAAAAGGACTGCAATTCCCTAGCCCATAGCTATTAATGAGAGGCCTGGAGATCTCACTTTAAATGGGGCGGGGTGGGGCACCTGGGGAAGCCATAGATGTGGAGCTGGGCCAACCAGATTTCCTTTCTTGGAAATTTTAACCGAGGCACAGGAGTCCTTTAATCCGTGATGTGCGTATGAGCTGAAAAGTTGGAAAGAGTTTGGGCTGGGCTGGCCATATTAGACATATATCAAGATGCATAAGCAGAGCAAACTACGAGAGAGAGAGAGAGAGAGAGAGAGATCAAGACCGAAAGAGAGAGAGACCAAGTTGACTTTAGACAGAGGGAGGGAGAGAGAATGAGAGAGAGATACCAAGCTGACGTTAGACATAGGTGAGACAATAATATCCAGGGATTAATCCAAATTTCCAGGCTTTCTTCTTTTCTGTTCCTAGCTTATTTACTTGAGGCCTGTCTGAATGTAATTTTGGGTTATCAGATTCATTGGAATTCCTTATCCCTTTGCATCCTTAAATAAAACTCCTTTAACTCAAGCTTTTTTCTATTCAGTACAACTGGGAAAGCTTTGATGAGCACAAGGATTCTACTCGCTGTATTCTCAGTTCCATGTAGCACAGTGGCTACTTTTAGTAGGCTCAGTAAATATTGGATGGGTGAACTAACAGTAGGCACTAAAGATTTGCTGCAGAGCACCCAGAAAATTATTCTGTAGAGTCAAAACCTGAAAGGCATAGGGTTGTGTGAGAAAGGAGGGAACTGACTACAAGGAGGCATGAAGCTACTACTATTTGGAGTGGTGGAAATGTTCTGTATCTCGATTCTAGTGATAATTACATGACTCTATATGCTTATCAAAATACACAGAACTCTACACCTAAAAAGGTGACTTTTACTGTATGTAAATTATAACTTAATAAACTTAACCTAAAAAGAATCAAAAAGAAAAAAAGAATGCAAAGTAAAATAGTATTTTCTCTACAACAGGTTAATTTCCTAATTAAGAATCTCAATTTTTGTTTTGCATCATTTTACCCAATTCTTTTTCTTTTTTCCTATGACTGTAGGATCCAGATAATAGAAATGTTGATTATGGAACATGATATTGCTTTTTGACTTGCTTGACATTATTCAAAATGTTGCCAAAGTAGAAAGTACTATTTCTCTAGTTTCTAGTTGTGAGTACTGATAAAGGCAAAATAT
The DNA here is from genome assembly GCF_003255815.1 of Theropithecus gelada. Taxonomy (NCBI): domain Eukaryota; kingdom Metazoa; phylum Chordata; class Mammalia; order Primates; family Cercopithecidae; genus Theropithecus; species Theropithecus gelada. The sequence goes on from NC_037680.1 coordinate 46,680,691, forward strand.
TATGTTCAAAAAGAAATAAGCCCACATTTCTGAGCCCCAGCTTCTGCTAGGCCCCCATTTAATGTTGTTGCCTAAGTATTAACTGTTTGATTTGAAAGCTTTAAACAATATTGATTATACTCTCCTGAGCAGGCATCTTTCAGACTTAAACATTGCTTCATAGGATATGTAAACACGCCAGTTGAAACCAATAATAACAATGACAATTTACGAAGGTTGCATTCCCAAATGTATTTGGGAAATTCTAGTTTAAGCAAAGCGAACATGTTTCTTTATTTCAAGACTTCCTGATGTCTTAGAATAGTCAGATATCAAGTTTCATCCACAATTCCCAGAGTTGCTATTTCTTTCCCATACGTTTACTTTGGAACTGGATTTAATGGAATTGTTATTGTTACTATGACATTTTTCATGTGTACTATGTCCTAAAAACACTCTGTGGTTGCATTCATTTTATTTTGTTTTATTTTTGAAAGACATGAATCTAGGTCCTCTTGAACTTTTTATTCACAGTTATGCTGAGCACTAGCTTACTTTAAAAATAAGTCTCCAGTACATGTGAGGAAGACTCATTGTTAGAGCATGAAAGGGTTTTCTGCCTTTTGTTTTGACTTCTAAGGCATGTTTCTTTATTAAGGAATAGTTTTATGCTTTGAAGAAGATGCATTGTACCATAAAAACCAGTAAAATCTGTGCATTAAAAAAAACAAACAACCCTGGATTTAAACCAGTTACTTGGCATTCTGTGAGGATAAAGGAATGCATTTTTACCTTAAACGATAGTGTTTGTATTTTGTTCACACAGGAAAAAACAAAATAAAAACAAGCAACTCTTAGTGATTCTGCATATAGTTATAGCGGTTGTGGGCCTTTAAATATTCTCCATCAGTTATGTTTTTTTAAAAGCAGATTTTTGTAAACTTTACTAAATTCAAGCTGCTCTCCTGTCTGCGATGGCTGAGGACATTGGAAGAATAGTTCTGTACTTTTCCATGACAGCCAGGTCACCTCCTGGAAGGAATCATTCGTAGATTACTTGTAAATTTTACTCCTAGAATAGCAATGGTCACTTTAGACAAATGAAATCATGCAAAGAGCCGGTATCAATTTCCTACCTGTACCTACTTTCACCTATCAGGAGGGGGCGATGTGGAACCTGGTATGGGTCCAAGTCCTAAGTGAATTATTCCCAGTACAGCCCATTGAAATGGCAAATGAATGGCCACCTAGAGAATCTTTGAGTGAAACAAATTGGTCCCCTGTTATTTTTAGACTACTTATTCATAAAATCCAAGCTATATTAACTCTGGCATCATGATACACTAAATAATTTTCTAGTGTAACACCCATATGCTTATGGTTATCCAAGAGCTTCTAAAATCTACTTTGGTAAAATGAGGAAATATTTTATATAGTATACAAACCCTGTATTTTATACAGTATACAAACCCTGTAGCCTAATGGTCCTGCCATCTTAATTGTACAGTTTGCTGCTGTAATTATTAATAGATTGTAAATTAGGGACATCTGGCCAATTATTAGAAACGCAAAAATAAATCATGAAATTGTTATGAAAGCCTAAAGTGATGACCCTCTTAAAGGCAGGCAGGAATATTTTTTATTTGGTCCTTCACAGGTAAATAATGTAATGCCTGCCTAATATAATCAATTACCTTTCTTGTAAATTTAATTCTTTGATCTCCATTTCCTTTTGTAGCAGCAATTTCCTATGTAAATTTCAGCAGCAGAAAAAGAATCAGGACCCTATAATATAAAACAACTGTGTTTTTTGCTTTATAATGTATTTATGTGGATCATCATTCTCATTTCTGGTTTCTGTATCATCTAGTCTAAAAGGCAAGGATTGTTCCCCTCCCCAAGACATGGGCCATTTTATGGATTATATAATAAATGGGCTGTAAAGGTAAATTATTATTATTCAAAACCAGCTGGTCAGGCAGGCAAGGCAGCTTAGATACAGTGAGTTCTGTTTTGCTCTAGTGGAAAATGTCATGCTGACAAGGTCAGTGCTGGGAACGGTGTCGTCCAGAAGCAGGCGTGCAGCACCTTCGGAAGACTGAGAAGGAGGCCCCTGCTCTGTTTGCTGTTGGTCAAATGAGTGCCGGAAATGCAGGGCTTCAGCAGCACCTAGAAGCCCAGGTTTAGCAGTAGGTTTGGGGGCTCACATAATCTGTATTAGTGATTGTTATTGTTAATCACATAATTACTAGTGTGTTTTTAGAGCATATTATGCTTTAATATAGGATTTCCCAAGGAGCTAAAATGTAATGGTGTTTTTCACTGACCACAGCTGCCTTGTGGCAATCTCTTGAGCAGTCAACATCTATGGCTGGCACAATAAGTAATTAAATCAAAATACATCAATTACTGGTTTTCAAAGAGGGTCTTGATTTCTGCATAATGTAACTTATATAAGGGTAACTGTATTGTTGCTGAGTGTGATTGCACAAAGAACTCACTGGGCACTGCTTTAACAAATGAAAGCAGGTCAGAGGGAAATGCGTCCTTTATAAATGGCATCATCTATTCATTCAATTTAGGAAACCATTTCTTTTAGGCTGGTAATTTAAGGATAGCACTGCTGAGGACTAGGAATTTGTTTTTACCTGAACTGTTTCATCTGATTATAAAAGTAATATATGCTGACCAAAAAAAATAAAGTATTACACAAATAAATGTCGTACAGAGAATGAAATCTGCTGAAATCCTACCCCTCAGTACCACTGTCACCAGTTTGCTGCACGTCTTTCAGATATTTTCGATGTAGAATACATACACATGCATTTCTACAATTTGTTTTTCCCTTGGAGCATTTAAGGGGATATGTATTTTAGAAGGACATTTTCTGATATATCTGAATATTTCTGATAGAAATTAAGTTTTCTATATATCAGCTTTTAAAAATTATGTGTGTGCCTGGAATAGGTTAAGATAGAGACATTTTCAATGCCTATTTATCTCTGTAATATTCAAAATCCCTGAGAGACTATGGATAGTTTATTAGATAGAATTAGAAAGAATAACTGCAGTACTAAGCTTTTTGCTACAGAGTGGGCTTCCAATGCACAAAGCATTATGATTATTTGGAGACAATCTGTAGCCTTGGAAACAATATGGCAATAGTGACATCAGTAGCAATTATGTATAATTTTTATCCCCAGTTTATCACCAAGGTAACCAGAGCAGGTCTCCCTGCTTGAAATTTTAAGAATGTCATAGTCTTATATACAGCAAGGATGTAGGAAAGGATTATATTCAGAATTCCTTCTACAATTCATTCTGTTTCCCTTATAAAAGAGCTCTTTAGAATTCGAATAGCACACATCTATTTTTGGCAATAGCTGCAAATTTTTGAAGCTATTAAATATAATTCCAAATATTGCAGATACTAAAAAGAGTTCATTCTAGTGCATACATTTTTTCTTTTTACTGATAGAGAATATCTGTGCATATATTGAGGTACATGTGATGTTTTGTTTTATGCCTAGAATGTCTAGTGATCAAGTCAAGGTGTTTAGGATATCTGTCCTCATGTGCCTTATAATTTTATGTGTTGAGAACATTCGAGTCCTCATTTCTAGCTCTTTTGAAGTGTACAATACATTGTTACTAAATTTAGTAACCCTACTTCACTACCAAACATCAGAACTTATCCTTTTTAGCTAACTGTATGTTTCTACCCATTAACCAACCTCTCTTCATCGTCCCCCTAACCCCCGCCACACATACCCACATTATTCCCAGCCTCTGGTACTTATTGTTCTACTCTCTACCTTCATGAATTCAATTTTTTTAGTTCCCACATTTAAATGAGTACATGACATATTTGTCTTTCAGTTTCTGGCTTACTTTACTTAATGTAGTGACCTTCAGTTACATCCTTGCTACCGCAAATGACAGGATTTTATTCTTTTTTTATGGCAGAATAATATTCCATTGTGTAATTCCATTGTGTAAATATATCACATATTCTTTATTCATTCATCTGTTGGCAGACATTTAGGTTTTTAATCTTTGCTATTGTGAATAGTGCTGCAATGAACATGGGGGTGCGTGTATCCCTTTTATATATGGATTCCCTTTCCTTTGGGTAAATACCCAGCAGTGGGATTGCTGGATTGTACGGTAGTTCTATTTTTAGGTTTTCTGAGAATCTCTTTACTATTTTCCCTAATGGCTGTTCTAATTTACATTCCCATCAATAGCATTTGAAAGTTCCCTTTTATCTGCGTCCTTGCCAATACATTTGTTATTTTTTGTCTTTTTGATAATAGTTATTCTAATTGGGGTAAGAAGCTATCTCACTGTGGCTTTGATTTGCATTTCCCTGATAAGTAGTGATGCTGAGCCTTTTTTCATATTACCTCTTGGTATGTCTTTTTTTGAGAAATGTCTGTCTTTATCCTTTGCCTACTTTACAAAAACCTTTTAGGTTCAGGGGTACATGTGAAGGTTTGTTACATAGGTAAACTTGTGTCATGGGGGTTTGTTGTACAGATTTATCTCGTCACCCAGGAATTAAGCCCAGTACCCAATAGTTATCTTTTCTGTTCTTCTCCCTCCTCCCACCCATCACCCTCAAGTAGGCCTCAGTGTCTGTTGTTTTCTTCTTTGTGTTCATAAGTTCTTATCATTTAGTTCCCACTTATAAGTGAGAACATGCGGTATTTTGTTTCCTGTTCCTGTGTTAGTTTGCTAGAATAATGGCCTCCAGCTCCATCCATGTTCCTGCAAAAGACATGATCTCATTCTTTTCATGGCTGCATAGTATTCCATGGTGTATATATACCACATTTTCTTTATCCAGTCTACCACTGATGGACAGTTAGGTTGATTCCATGTTTTTGCTATTGTGAATAGAGCTGCGGCAAACATTTGTGTGCATATGTCTTTATGGTAGAATGATTTATATTCCTTTGGTATATATCCAGTAATGGATTGTTGGGTTGCATGGTAGTTCTGCTTTTAGCTATTTGAGGAATAACCATACTGCTTTCCACAATCACTGAAATAATTTACACTCCCACCAACCGTGTGTAAGTGTTTTGTTTTCTCCACACCCTTGCCAGCATCTGTTATTTGACTTTTTAATAATAGCCATTCTGACTGGTGAGAGATGGTATCACATTGTGGTTTTGATTTACATTTCTTCAATGATCAGTGATGTTGAGCTTTTTTTCATATGATTATTGGCTGTACATATGTCTTATTTTGGAAAGTGTCTGTTTATGTTCTTTGCCCACTTTTTAGTGGGGTTGTTTTTCTCTTATAAATTTGTTTAAGTTTCTTACAGATGCTGGATATTAGACCTTTGTTAAATGCATAGTTTGCAAATATTTTCTCCCATTCTCTAGGTTGTCTGTTTACTCTGCTGATAGTTTCTTTTGCTGTGCAGAGGCTCTTAAGTTTAGTTAGATCCCACTTGTCAATTTTTGCTTTTGTTGCAATTTTACCATGAAATTTTTGCCATGAATTTTCGTCATGAAATTTTTGCCTGTTTCTGTGTCCAGGATGGTATTGCCTAGGTTGTCTTTTAGGGTTTTTATAGTTGGGTTTTACATTTAAGTCTGTAATCTATCTTGAGTTGAATTTTGTATATGGTGTAAGGAAGGGGTCCAGGTTCCATCTTCTGCATTTGGCTATTCAGTTATCCCAGCACCATTTATTGAATAGGGAATCTTTTCCCCATTGCTTGGTTTTGTCAGCTTTGTCAAAGAGCAGATGGTCGTAGGTGTGCGGCCTTGTGTACCTGTTTTTGTATCAGTACTATGCTGTTTTGGTTACTGTAGCCCTGTAACATAAAGTTGAGTAATATGATGCCTCCAGCTTTGTTCTTTTTGCTTAGGATTGCCTTGGCTATTTGGGCTCTTTTTTAGTACCATATGAATTTTAAAATACTTTTTCCTAGTTCTGTGAAGAATGTCATTTGTAGTTTGATAGGAATAGCATTGATTATATAAATTGCTTTGAGCAGTATGGCCATTTTAATCATATTGATTCTTTCTATCCATGAGCGTGGGATGTTTTTCCATTTATTTGTGTCTTCTCTGATTTCTTTGAACAGTGTTTTGTGATTCTCATTGTAGAGATCTTTCACCTCCCTGGTTAACTATATTCCCAGGTATTTTATTCTTTTTGTGGCAATTGTGAATGGGATTGTCTTTCTGATTTGGCTCTCAGCTTGGCTGTTATCAGAATTCTCCTCCCAAAAGCAACAGAATATATATTCTTCTCATTGTCAAATGGCATGTACTCTAATATTGACCACATAATTGGACATAAAACAATCCTCAGCAAATGCAAAAGAACCAAAATCACACCAAACACATTCTTGGACCACAATGCAATAAAAATAGAAGTCAAGACTAACAAAATTGCTCAAAATCATGTTTGTATTCCTGAATGACTTTTGGGTAAATAATGAAATTAAGGGAGAAATCAAGTTTTTTTGAAACTAATAAGAACAAAGATGCAACATAGCAGAGTCTCTGGGACACAGCTAAGGCAATGGTAAGGAGAAATTAATAGCACTTAATGCCCACATCAGAAAGTTAAAAAGACCTCATATTAACAACCTAAAGTCACAACTGAAATAATTAGAGAAGCAAGAACAAGTCAACCCTAAAGTTAGCAGAAGCTGAACTGAAGGAAATTGAGACACACACAAAAACATTCAAAAGATCAGTGAATCCAGGAGTTGGTTTTTTAAAAAAAAGATTAATAAGATAGGCCACTAGCTAGACTAATGAGAGAGAAGATCCAAATAAACACAATTAGAAATGATAAGGGAATGTTACCACTGACCCTACAGAGATAAAAATAATCATCGGAATCTACTACAAATATTTCTATGCCCACTTTTTAATGCAATTTTTTGTTGTTGTTTGAGTTCCCTGTGTATTCTGGATATTAGCCCCTTGTCAGATGAATATTTTGCAAATATTTTCTCCCATTCAACATGATGTAGCTTCACTCTGCTGATTATTTCCTTGCTGTGCAGCTTTTTAGTTTAATATCTTCCCATTTGTCTACTTTTGTTGTCAATTTTGCCTGTGCTTTGGGAGTCTTAGCCATAAAATTGCGTAGATCAGTGTCCTGCAGTGTTTCACCTATGTTTGCTTCTAGTAGTTTTGTAGTTTGGGGTCTCAAGTTGAAGTCTTTAATCCATTTTGATTTGATTTTTGTGTATGTTGAGAGATAGGGTTCTAGTTTCATTCTTCTGCATATAGATATCCAATTTTCCCAGCACCACTTATTGAAAAAGGTGACCTTTCTCACTGAATGTTCTTAGCACCTTTGTCAAACATCAGTTGGCTGTAAATATGTGGGTTTACTTTGGGTTTATCGTTATTCTGTTCCATGAATCTACATGTTTGCTTTTATACCAATATCATGCTTTCATTGTTACTGTAGCCTTGTAATATATTTTAAAGTCAGGCAGTGTGATGCCCCCAGCTTTGTTCTTTTTGCTTAGGATTTCTTTGGCTTTTCAGGCTCTTCTTTGGTTTCATACAAATTTTAGTTTTTTCCCCTAATTCTGTGAAAAATGTCATCATATTTTAATAGGGATGCATTGACTCTGTAGATTACTTTGGTTAGCATGATCATTTTAACAATATTAATGCTTCCAATCCCCAGGCCCTGGGTAGTATGCTAGAGTGGGTGCAGCAGCAGTGCAGTGGGTGGGGAAAGCCTATTCTTAGAGTGCATGCAAACACAGAGCTGTTGAGGGGTCAGGGTTGCTATCCGTGATAGCCACCCCAGGCAGGCAGGTTTGAGGCTCTGAGGAGTACATACTTTGGCTCTCCTTTCCCCAGCATGCAGAACATTGTGTGGGCTAGAGTTCTGGGGACTCTGTTTTTCCGCTGAATCCAAGTGCCATTTCACCATTGCAGTCCTCTGGGTGGACTTGGGGGGATGCCAGTGGTGTGCTCCCAAGATGCAGAGATGCAGAGGCTGTTGTGCCCTGGGCTAGGATGCAGTTTGGTGGGGCTGGGCTCTCAAAATCATGCTGTGCTGCCGCTGCCTGGAACTTCAGGGATGTTTGGGACCCAGTGTGAGCTCCTTCTCTAGGGTAATGATATTGTATAGACTCTGGGAGCTCTCTACTTCAGTCTCAAGGAGAGTCAAGGGACTCTCCTGTGGCTAGGGTTATAGGAGCCTGAGGTGAGAATGTGGACTGCTGGAGATCCCTCTCTTATCCATTTCCCACACTGGGGAACCTATCAAGGTTCCCAGGGGATCCCAGCTGGGCTGTCACTTGCCTCCTTCTCCTTCATTGCCTCAGGTGTTTCCTGTCACTTCTTTACTTAGATGTTCTATTTAAAGTGTTACTATCTACTTACTATTTTTGTTCTTTTTGCAGGAGTTCATGTCCTGTACCTCTGGTCAGCCGTCTTGACCCTCTCCCCTATAGTGTTTAAATTTTATGATGCTCTTCCCTGTTAGAATATCTCCTTTTGCTCTTAACTGTGGTTATGGGACATACCTTTTTGGTCTTTTGGTCCTTTGTCAACCTTATACAGACTGGCTCATTCCTGAAACCAACTTGTAAAGCTACAAGCCACTAATAACAATCATAATTGTCTCTTCCTAGACTGGAAGATTCTGGTCAGTTCATTGTGTGGGTTAAATATCAGAAGGCTGGAGGTGGGCAGTAGTACCTCTGGTTGAAATTGGCAGTTAAAGTGGCACATTATATTTGGATTCCTGGGTTATTCTTGATAAATTTAGATAAGTTGCATACTGATTCTGAATGAGTGAATAAGTGGATGAGTGAATGCAAAGATGCATAGATATATATCACTGTGCATTATTGTAGCAATACAGTGGTTTCTCAGTTTTCCAAGAATCCCTTTGGTCCCATAGCTGAGCAGCTCTTATGAATTCTTCACGCATATATACTACTTCTAATCCTTTCCATAAGTAGAACTCCATGGAACAAATACCAGAATAATGACTACTCTACCATTCCTTTCTGATCTAGGCTGGAAAATGTTTGTGTCAGTTGCCTATCATTTTAAAGCTGGGGGGAAGAGACTGAAGGAGAGGTGCAGAGGAAATGCCTCTCATTATGGGACCAATTTAATTTAAATGTCCAAATGAGCATCCTATATGCACCAATCGGACGGTGAATCAAACATGGACATTCAAGGATTCCAGAGTCTGACAGCAAAGACAGATATGTAAATATCATTATCAGTTAAACCATATGACATTCCCTGTATTCAAATGTTTTGACCTACCGAAAGCAGCAATCTCTTATGGTTCAGCTCAATACATGTCAGTATGATAGCTAAGATAGTAGAGGTGTGTGTACATCCAGCAGGAGTGCAGAGAGGGGAGAGGCAGGCAGAGTGAGGACTCTGGAAATTTTTTCAGGCGTTGAGGCCTACAAAGCATTTTGGTGAATGATGGGGAAAATAGGGAGAAGAGGAAAGGGAGTGAATGAAAACTTTGGAAAATAATAAAAGAATGTATTTCCTGAGGACAGTGGCCTACATTGTTAAATTTGATTTTGTTTTTATGTTTAAATATTTAAAACAAAAAGCTTAAAAAATAATATGACCTCCCACATATTCAAAATAATGTTTTGAGAAAAAGGAGTTTGCACATTTGCTTAAATTCCTTTTTCTTCATAAATCAAATGTAATAAGGGTAAAGCACCACTATCCTACATGTCTCTCTCCTTTCCTATAGATGACCATCACACTGAAATTGGTGTGTATCTTTCTTATGCATTTAAAAAAATTTTATTGCATATGCATATATTCATAATATAGAGTATGGTTTGATTGTTTAAAAATGTTATATAAACTGTCTTATACTGTACATATCCAATCGCATCTTGCTTTTGAGTTGCTAAACATCATGTTTTGAAAATGTATCCATGTTGATGCATGCAGATCTAGTTTATTCCATTTAACTGCTGCATAGCATTCTGTTACTGGACTATATCGTACTTTATCAATAGCTATGTTCTTATTAATGGGTGGGCATCTACATTGTTATTATGATACAAGTAATACTCTACTTGTCTTCTTGTGGACAAGTATGAAGATTTCTCTGTAGGACATATCCAGAAGTAGAATTTTGATGTCAGCTTAATCAGATATTACCAACTCACATTTCAAAGGGTTTTTTTGGTCTTTATTAATTTATAGGTATATCTTATATATTCAGGAGACTAATATTTTATTTTTTATGTGTTGCAAATATCTTCTGTCAGTCTGTGACCTGTCTCTCTCTTTTTTTTTTTTTTTCGGGAGGGGGAGACAGAGTCTTGCTCTGTTGCCCAGGCTGGAGTGCAGTGGCACAATCGCAGTACCTCTGCCTCCCAGGTTCAAGCAATTCTGCCTCAGCTTCCCAAGTAGCTGGGACTATAGGCATGTGCCACCATGCCCAGCTAATTTTTGTATTTTTTTAGTAGAGATGGTGTTTCACTGTATGTTGGCCAGGCTGGTCTCAAACTCCTGACCTCAGGTAATCCACCTCCCTTGGCCTCTCCAAGTGCTGGGATTACAGGCGTGAGCCACCGTGCTCAGCTGTGACCTGTGTTTTAACTTTATGGTATTTAGTATTGTGCAGAAAATTCTAAGTTTAATGTCAAATTTCTCAATCTTTTTATTTTTTAGTGTGCTTTTCATGTTATAGAAATCATTATTTATGTGAAAGTCATAATGTTATTTTATATATTTCTTTTACAAGTTTTAAAGGTTTGCTTTTCTCACTTAAGGTCTTTAATTCATCTGGAATTTTAGATTTTTATACATAACATGAAAGAGAAACTTAAGTCTTTCTTACTTGAAAAGCCAGTTGTTCCAATATCATTTACTGATTAGTGTTTTCCCCACTGATTTATCATGTCATATCTACCATATATCTAGGTCCCACCTATATGTGGATCTATTTCTGGTCTCTCTGTTTTGTTCCATTGATGTATTTGGCAATCCTTATGTGAGTACCACACAATTTGAATTATCGTGCTTTGATAATAATTTTTGATATTGTAAAGCAGGCCCCTTTTAATAAGCCAAATCATGGAGTGTGGTCCAGGTTTGAGGATGAGTGAGCAGAACTTCCAAAGCAGCCAAAGCAATGTAAAGGAAATGGATAGGTTTCTCCATTGCTCTGTTTTATCTCATTGAACTATATCTGATGTTCACAGTTCTTGGTAGACCTAGCAGAGTAAGACGCCTTCTACATCTGATTAACCTAAAGCTGGGAGCATGAATATATGTCAATAATTCTATACTGATTGTGGGGTCTTGCTTGTGGGGTCAGTACTGGGGCAGTTGGCTTCTATCTGTACCTGTACCATATGATCTAGGAAGTTTCCCATTTATATCTATTTAGAGGCTTTCCTGGAGCATATCTAGTCATGGTTGCTATATTCTTCTTTTCCCTTTCCTTCTCAAAAAATTGTTATGACTAATCTTGGCTTTTAACTTTTTTATATAAAATTTAGGAACAGTATGTCAAGTTCTGTCTTACTGGGAGTTATTTGGAACTGCATAAAGAGTAATTTAGGAAGAATCAACTTTTTTGAGGTATTAGTCTTCCCAGGTATCAAAATGGCCTAGACCTTCTTTAACTTAGGTCTTCTTTTATGTCCTCCAGTTAAGTTGTTTTTGTTTGTATTTTTTCATTTTATTTTTTTATTGGGTAAAAATAAACATAAAATATATCAGCTTTACCATTTTTAAGTGTAGAGTTCAGTGGTAATAACTACATTTATATTTCTTTTTTCCCCTTCATCCCTCCGTCCCTGCTACCCTTCCTGGCTTCTGGTAACCATTAACATACTCTCTCTCTTTATGAGATCCACTTTTTTGAGCTCCCACATACGAATGAGAACATGAGATATTTGTCTTGCTGTGCATGGCTTATTTCACTTAACATAATGGCCTCCAGTTCTATCCATGTTGCTGCCAATGACAGGATTTCATTCTGTTTATGACTGAATAATATTCCATTGTGTATGTCTACCACATTTTCTTTATCAATTCATCCATTGATGAGCACTTAACTTGATTCCATAGTTTGGCTATTGTGAATAGTTAGGCAATAAAGATGGGGGTGCATGTATCTCTTTTATATACTGATTTCCTTTCCTTTGGATATATACCCGGTAGTGGAATTGCTGGATCATAAGGTAGTTCTATTTTTAGTTTTTTTGAGGAACTGCCATACTGTTCTCCATAGTGGCTGTACAAACTTGCATTCCCACCAACAGGGTATCAGGGTTCTCTTTTCTTCACATCCTCACCAACATCTGTTACTGCCTTTTTTTTTTTTTTTTTTTTCGTGTAAGCGATTTTAACTGAGATGAGGTGATATATCATTGTGGTTTTGATTTGCATTTCCCTGATGATTAGTGATGTTGAGCATTTTTTCATATGCTTGTTGGCCATTTGTATGTTGTTATTTTGGGAAGTGTCTCTTCATATCTTTTGTCCGTTTTTAAATTGTAGTATTTGGTTTTTTTGCTATTGATTTGTTTGAGCTCCTTATATATTCTGGTTATTAATTCTTTGTCAGATGAATAGTTTACAAATATTTTCTCCTATTATGTGGGTTGTTTCTTCAATTTCCTTTGATTTGCAGAAGTTTTTAACTTGATATAATCCCATTTGTTTATTTTTGCTTTGGTTGCCTGTGCTTTTGATGTCTTACATAAAAAAACTTCGCCCAGATTAATGTCCTAGAGCATTTTTCCCAATGTTTTCTTCTAGTAGTTTCATTGTTTCAAGTCTCAGACTTAATGATTTAATCCATTTTGATTTGGCTTTTGTGTATGGAGAGAGATTGGGGTCTAGTTTCGTTCTTCTACATACAGTTATCCTGTTTTCCCTGCACCATTTGAAAAGACAGTCCTTTCCCCATTGTATGTTCTTGGTACCTTTGTCAAAGATGAGCTGACTGTAAATACATTGATTTATATTTGGATTCTCTATTCTGTTCCATTTGTCTATATGTCCATTTTTTATAGTACCATACTGTTTTGGTTACTATAGATTTGTAGTAAATTTTGAAGTCAGAGAGTGTGGTACCTCCAGCTTTGCTCTTTTTGCTCAGGATTGATTTGTCTTTTTGGGGTCTTTTGTGGTTTCACATATATTTTAGAAGTTTTTTTCAATTTATGTGAAGAATGTCATTGGTATTCTAATAGGGACTTCATTGAATCTGTAAATTGCTTTGAGTAGTGTTGTCATGTTAACAATATTCTTCCAATCCATGAGCAGGGAGTATCTTTCCATTTTTTCGGTATCCTCTTCAATTTCTTTCATCTGAGTTTTATAGTTTTCATTATATAGATCTTTCACTTCTTTAGTTAGATTGATTCCTAAGTATTTCATATTTTGTGTAGCTGTTATAAATGGGATTGCTTTCTTGATTTTTTTGTTTACTCTTGGCATATATAAATGCTGCTGATTTTGTATGTTGATTTTGTATCCTGCAACTTTACTGAATTTGTTTATTAGAAATAACAGGTTTTTTGTGTGGAATCTTTAGGTTTTTCTCGATATGAAATCATGTTGTCTACAAACAAAGCTCATTTGACTTCTCCCTTTCTGCTTTAGAAGCCCTTTTTTCCATTATCTTTCCTAATTGCTCTGGCAGGGACTTCCAGTGTTGTGTTGAATAAGAGAGCTGAAAGTGGCCATCCTTGTCTTGTTCCATTTCCTAGAGGAAAAGTCAAAAGCTTTTTAGTACAATGTTAGTTGTGGGTTTGTCTTATATAACCTTTACCATGTTGAATTTTGTTCCTTCTATACTCATTTTGATGAGGGTTTTTATATAAAGCAATGTTGAATTTTATCAAATTTTTTCAGCATCTATTGAAACAATCAGTTGGTTTTTGTTCTCGATTCTGTTCACGTGTTGTATTATATTTATTAATTTGAGTATGTTGAACCATCTTTGCATTTCTGTGGTGAATCCCACTTGATCATAGTAAGTGACCTTTTTAATGTGTTGTTGAATTTGGTTTGCTAGTGTTTTGTTGAGCATTTTTGCACGTATGTTCATCAGTGGTATCAGCCTGTCATTTTTGTTGTTTGTTGTGTCCTTGTCTGTTTTTGGTATCAAGGTGATGCTGTATTGTAGAATAGTTTGGAAGTATTTCCTTGTTTTCAATTTTTTTGAAGAGTTTGAGTAAGATTGTTACTAGTTATTCTTTAAATGTTTGGTAGAATTTATCAGTGAAGCCATCAGGTGTTGGCCTTTTCTTTGATGGGAAACTTTATTACAGCCTTGTTCTCATTAATGATTATTGGTTTCATGAGGTTTTCTGTTTGTTCATGGTTCAATTTAGATAGGTTCTATGATTCCAGGAGTTTATCCATTCTTCCAGGTTTTCCAATTTGTTGGCATATATTCATAACCATCTCTAATGTTATGATGTTCATAACCATCTCTAATGACTCTGTATTTATGAGGTCTCAGTTGTAATGTCTTTTTTTCATTCTGACTTTATTTATTTGGGTATTCTCTCTTTTTTCTTAGTCTAGCTAAAGGTTTGTCAATTTTTTTATCTTTTCAAAAAACAAACTTTTCATTTCCTTGACCTTTTGTGTTTTTTTTAGTCTCAATTTCATTTATTTTTGCTCTGATCTTTATTATTTCTTTCCTTCTACTAATTTGGGGTTTGGTTCATTCTTTTCTAGTTCCTTGAGGGGTGTCATTAGATTGTTTATTTGAAGTCCTTCTAGTTCTTTTGATTACAGGCATTTACTGCTATGCAGTTCCCTCTTAGTATTGTTCTTACCATATCCCATAGATTTGAGTATGTTGTATTTCTTGTTTGTTTCAGGAAATTTTAAAATTTCCTTCTTAATTTCATTGACATATTCATCATTCAGGAGCATGTTGTTTAATTTCTACGTGTTTGTGTATTTTCCAAAGTTCCTCCTGTTACTGATTTCTAGTTGTGTTCCATTGTGATCAGAAAAGATATCTGATGTAATTGATATTTTTTTGAATGTGTTCAGAGTTGTTTTGTGGCCTAAAATATGATTAGTTCTGGAGAATGTCCTGCGTGCTGATAAAAAGAATGTGTATTTTGCAGCTGTTGGGCCTATGAGATCTAGTGTGGAGTTTAACTCTACTTTTTTCTTTGTTGATTTTCTCTCTGGATGATCTTTATATTACTGAGAATGGGGTGCTAAAGTTCCCTACCATTATTGTACTGCAATCTCTCTCTCCTTTTAGATCTGTTAATGTTTGCTTTATATACTTGAGAGCTCCATTGTTGGGTGCATATATACTTACAATTGTTATATCCTCTTGCTGAATTGACACTTTTATCACTATATAGTTACCTTCTTTGTTTATTTTTACAATCTTAGATTTGTAGTCTATTTTATCTGAAATAAGTATAGCTATTTCTGCTTTCTTTTTAGCTTCCAGCTGCATGGGATACATTTTTCTACCCCTTCATTTTCAGTCTATGTGTATCTTTATATGTGAAGTGGGTTTCTTGAAGGCAGCATATAATTGGATCTTGTTTCTGTCCCTTCAGCCACTCTCTAACTTTTAGTTGGAGAAGTCAGACTATTTATATTCAGTGTTATTATTGACAAGTAAAGACTTACTATTGCCATTTTGTTGCCTGTTTTATGGTTGTTTTGAGACTCCTCTCTTTCTTTCTTCCTGTCTTCCTTTGTGGTTATTTTTCACTGATATTATGTTTTACTTTTTTGCTTTTTATTGTTAGTGAATCTATTGTAGACATTCATGCTGCAGTTACCATGAGGCTTACAAAAAAAAAAAAAAAAAAAAGGCCGGGCGCGGTGGCTCAAGCCTGTAATCCCAGCACTTTGGGAGGCCGAGACGGGCGGATCACGAGGTCAGGAGATCGAGACCATCCTGGCTAACACGGTGAAACCCCGTCTCTACTAAAAAATAAAAAAAAAAAAAAAATTAGCCGGGCGAGGTGGCGGGCGCCTGTAGTCCCAGCTACTCGGGAGGCTGAGGCAGGAGAATGGCGGGAACCCGGGAGGCGGAGCTTGCAGTGAGCTGAGATCCGGCCACAGCACTCCAGCCTGGGCGGCAGAGCGAGACTCCGTCTCAAAAAAAAAAAAAAAAAAAAAAAAAAAAAAAGAACTTGTAGATATAACAGGTTACTTTAAAGAGAAGAAAAGTTATCTTAGATCACAGATAAAATAATAGAAACAAACAAAGGCGTCTGGGTGTGGTGGCTCATGCCTGTAATCCCAGCTCTTTGGGAGGCCGAGGCAGGTGGATCACCTGAGGTCAGGAGTTCGAGACCAGCCTGGCCAACATGGTGAAACCCTGTCTCTACTAAGAATACAAAAACTAGCCAGGCATGGTGATGGGCACCTGTAATCTCAGCTACTGGGAGGTTGAGGCAGGAGAATTGCTGGAACCTGGGAAGCAGAAGCTGCAGTGAGCTGATCATGCCATTGTACTCTAGCCTGGGCCAACAACAGTGAAACTACATTTTAAAGAAAAAACTCAAAGGCAAAAGACCACAAAACGATCTACACTTTAATCCTCCCAAATTTTGACTTTTAGTTGTCTCAATTTACATATTTTATATTACTTGTCTCTCAACAGATTGCTGTAACTATTATTATTATTATTATTATTATTATTTTTTGAGACGGAGTCTCGCTCTGTCGCCCAGGCTGGAGTGCAGTGGCGCGATCTCGGCTCACTGCAAGCTCCGCCTCCCGGGTTCACGCCCTTCTCCTGCCTCAGCCTCCCAAGTAGCTGGGACTACAGGCACCCACCACCTTGCCTGGCTAGTTTTTTGTATTTTTTAGTAGAGATGGGGTTTCACCGTGTTAGCCAGGCTGGTCTCGATCTCCTGACCTCGTGATCCTCCCGTCTCAGCCTCCCAAAGTGCTGGGATTACAGGCTTGAGCCACCGCGCCTGGCCTGCTGTAACTATTATTGCTTTTGATAGATTTATCTTTTTGGCTTCATACTAGAGTTATGAGTGGATTGCACACCAAAATTATAGTAGCAGAGTATTCTGGCTTTGTCCATGCAGTTACTTTTACCAGTAGTTTTTATACCCTGAAGATTTTTCCTTTTGTGTGGTAGTGTTTTTCTTCTTTTAGATAGAATATCTCACTTTATCATTTCTTGTAAAACATGTCTGGAGGTGAATTCTCTCAGCTTTTATTTGCCTGGGAAAGACTTTATCTCTGTATCATATTTGGAGGATAATTTTGCTGGACATAGTGTTCTTGGATGATAGGTTTTTAATTTTCTTAAAGCACTTTGAAAACGCCATTTTATCCCTTCCTGGCCGGTATGGTTTCCGTTGAAAAGCCTGTTACCAGACAAATTGGAGATCCTTTGTATATTATTTACTTCTTTTCTCTTGCTGCATTTAGGATCTTCACTTTGTTCTTGACCTTTAAGATTTTGATTATTATATGCTTTGGAGTAGTCTTTTTTGGGTTGAATCTGTTTGGTGTTCTTTGACCTTCCTGTACCTAAATATTTATACCTTTCTCACAGTTTGGAAAATTTTCTGTTACTTCTTTGAATAAACTTTCTACCCTTTGCTCCTACTCAGTTCCCTCTTGTACATCAATAATTCTTATGTCATTTACAAGATACACTTGAAACATAATGGCTCATCAACATTGAAAGGAGGGAGATTTAATAAGATATAAGACAAATACTAACAAAAATTTAATTATAGTAAAACTAAAATAAGATTGTATAATGATGAAGGTAACTATTCATCAGTAATAAATAATAGTTCTGTACTTTTAAAAATTGAAAGAATTACAAGGAGAAATGAATCAATTAACAATCAACATGGTGAGAATTATGTTTAATAGACTATTTTTTAGAGTAATTTTAGTTTTGCAGAAAAATTGAGCAATTTCTCATATATCCCCTACCCTATATGTGCATAGCTTCCCCAGTTCTCAATATCTTCCACTGGAGTGGTACAATTGAACCTACACTGACACATCACTATCACTCAAAGTCCATAGTTTATCTTTTTTTTTTTTTTTTTGAGACAGAGTCTCGCTCTGTTGTCCAGGCTGGAGTACAGTGGCTGGATCTCAGCTCACTGCAAGCTCCGCCTCCTGGGTTTACGCCATTCTCCTGCCTCAGCCTCCCGAGTAGCTGGGACTACAGGTGCCCACCACCTTGCCCGGCTAGTTTTTTGTATTTTTTTTAGTAGAGACAGGGTTTCACCGTGTTAGCCAGGATGGTCTCGATCTCCTGACCTTGTGATCCACCCATCTTGGCCTCCCAAAGTGCTGGGATTACAGGCTTGAGCCACCGCGCCCGGCCCATAGTTTATCTTAAAGTTCAATCTTGGTGTTGTACATTCTGTGGGTTTAGACAAATTTATAATGACATATATTCACCACTATAGTATCATACAGGGTAGTTTCACTGAGTATGAGAATTTTTAATAAGTTTAATTTGATGGTGATAGGTTGAACCTTGCCACTCACAATTTAAGGGTACACAGTAATGGAGACAAGAAGCTTATCCAATGTGAAATAAATTGCTAAACGGCTATCTATGTAGAAGCTGGAGGTGAAATACAAGTTGCTATTCTGTCTGTATAACCGCTAGTAGTTAGTGGTACAGCTACACTCACATGGTATGCCACAAGAGGGGTATTCAAACAGACCTATCAACAGGAATTATTTAGACGTCTCCATGTCAATTCATTCAGTAGAAGGTTCTTGTTAACCAGGCATTGGAAACTACAAAATAGCATTGTGTGAGATTAGGAAGAGGCTACAGAACTGAGCAGAATCCTGTAATGGGGAGGTATGGGAGTCTTTATGGGCTGTAAGCCCACTCTTTATTGCCCAAAGGAGAGCAAAACCTTTCACCAACTGACCTCCGTATTAGTCTGTTCCCACATTGCTATAAATACCCGAGACTGGGTAATTTATAAAGAAAATGGGTTTAATTGGCTTGCAGTTCCACAGACTGGAAAGGAAGCGTAGTGGCTTCTGCTTCTGAGGAGGCTTCAAGAAACTTACAATCATGGTGGAAGGTGAACAGAAAGCAGACACGTCTTATATAGCTGGAGTGGGGGCAAGAGAGAGAGTGGGGAGGTCTACGCACTTTTAAACAACCAGATGTCATGAGAACTTACTATTGCGATGACAGCACCAAAGGGGGACGATGTTAAGCCATGAGAAGCCGCACCCATGATCCAATTGCCTCCCACCTGGCCCCACCTCCAACATTGGGGATTACATTTCAGCATGAGATTTGGATGGGTACACAGATCCGAACCATATCAATCTCCTTCACACACTGAATAAGATTATTAATAGGTAAGAACCATGTGAGAAATTCATAATAAGATGTACAATTTTTTCATCTTCAATAAACTTTTATCTAACATCTGTTGTGACTGAGGTATGCCACTAGGTGCTGGGATATAAGAGCTCACCTTAGAAAAAGATTTTTTTCCCCAATTCCCCTTCCATATTTTATAAGCCTGAGGAACAAAACATACCCGCTCCCAGTGACCACCCCCTCCCCCAATGACATGCAGTCACGGACAGTTAAGGATGTGTGGGTATTCGTATACCTTGTAAAATGAATTCAGCTAAATTATAGCTTCCCATTTATAAAACAGTGGTAGTCTGAAGCTGCAGAGTGCAAAATTCAGAGATTGCCATAGTAACTCTGCTTTTCCCAGGAAGTAATTGAAAAAAGGCACATTTTATAAAAATAGAATATTGATGTTCATATCTATAAAGGAATTAATTTACTGACTGATAGAGAGGAAAGAAGAAAGATGAGCCATTGAGCTGCATTTTAATGTGATTGCGATTATCCCCAGGGTGGCAAGCAGCTTAAACTTGTTCTTTTATTTTTGCAGCAAAGAGCACTTTTCTTTTCAGCTTGGTTTGTGTATAGAAATAGTTTCCAGAAATATATAGAGTAATAAGGAATTAGAGAGCACATTTGGTAAAACACTGAAAGGCTCCAATTTGTTTCTTGCCATTATCAGTCTGATGAATGTTAAAATTGCTTGGAGTATATTTAATTGCTGTTCATGATTAGTACAGCAGCAATACTATAGGAATAGCTGCAAATGTACCATTAGCAATTAGGGAATTCTGGTCTATCACAGGTGCCATCATGAGACCAAAGACAAATACATGAATGAAAAATGATTAGGCTAGAAAATAATAATGATGATAATCATATTCTAGAAATACTATTTAAAGGGTTGACAGAATTTTGATGAAGACTTATATATGTGTATATTTTTATATATGTGGTATAAATATATGACATAAATATTCCAGGGCCTGTTCTCTGGAAATTTTCTTCTAGAGAATTAGAATTATTCTCAAGGTAATTTTTTTTTTAAAATTTCCCAGTCAGATCCCAGCTGGCTAAAAAATGATCCAGCTGAAAGCATCTCAGATGGTGAACTTTTAGGCCTTATGGCAGGAATAGGGAGGAGAGTTTGAGGAGAGAGCCCTCCCAGTGAGATCACACCCTTGGTAAGGTTGGTTTAGCTGGCAGGAAGTGAGAATAATGTGGTTTTTCTCTCAGAACATTTCTTACTAAAGGACTAGAACTTTAAAAGTTGAATTGATTTGAATTTAAAAGTTGAATTTTAGGCTGGGTGCAATGGCTCACGCCTGTAATCCCAGCACTTTGGGAGGCCAAGGTGGGTGGATCACGAGGTCAGGAGTTCAAGACCAGCCTGGCCAAGATAGTGAAACCCCATGTCTACTAAAAATACAAAAATTAGCCGAGTGTGCTGGTGGGCACCTGTAATCCCAGCTACTCGGGAGGCTGAGGCAGAGAATTGCTTGAACCTGGGAGGTGGAGGTTGCAGTGAGCCGAGATCGCACCACTGCACTATAGCTTGGGTGACAGAGCAAGACTCTGTCTCAAAAAAAAAAAAAAAAAGTAGAATTTCAAGCATAGATGCCCTGGCATGAGAGTTTTGGATGGATGGAGTTTTGGAGAGACTGCACTGGCCTCTACTTAGGATTTATATCTATCTATAGTCATACACCACACAGTGATGTTTTGGTCAATGACAGACTACATATACGACAGTGGTCCCTTAAGCTTATAATACTGTATTTCTACTGTACCTTTTCTATGTTTAGATACACAAATACTCTTGTGTTAAAATTGCCTACAATATTCAGTAGAGTAACATGCTTTACAGGTCCATAGGCTAGGAGCAATAGGCTATATGATAAGCCTAGGTGTGTGGTAGGCTAGGTTTGTATATTCTGTGATGTTCACACAGGGACAAAATTGCCTAATGATGCATTTCTCAGGATGTATGCCTATCTTTAAGTGATGCATGACTGTATTATGATGTTTATATTTTGGAACAACACTGCTATTTTTCATTTATCTATTGCTTCCCCTACTAGGATATGAGCTTACAGAAGGAGGGAAGGATAGTGTCTTAATTATCTCTGAGGTCATAGGCCTGGCACAGTTCCTGAAATACAGAGACAGAGAGTGGTCAATAAATACCTGATGGATTGATGAAATGAATGAATCCAGTGAGACAGACTCACATCCTCTCTTTTAGGGCCACCCTTGCTCCCTGACATTGCCACTGACTTGTCTGATATCACAGTCACCTTCAATGCTGCCATGATCCTTCATAGAATTTTACAATAAATTTCTTTTCAAAAAATGAAATTTCTTTTTTTTAGGAGAATGAAAAGAGTCAGTATTTATTGAATACTTGCTATAAGCCAGGCACTGGCCTGAGAGTACTTTATATGTTACTATGTACGTTTAATCTTTTCCAAAACCCTGGTAGAGTATTTTTAATATCCCTACTTTTCAGAGAGGGAAACTGAGGCCCAGAAAGAATAAGTAACTTGGTGAGATTTTGTAACTGGCAAATGGCAGGGCCAGAATTAGAAATCAAGCAGTCATCTTTCATTATTTTCCCCTTTGTTCTCAGAACACTGAGTGTAAATGGAAATACACCCAATTCTTAGATCTCAGAAATTAGGGTAAAGATCTTTTCATTGTGGACAAGGGCAGTAAGGAAAAAAAGATGCATTGCTAGATCACAGGAAGAATTATGTGAGGTCTTTGATAAAATCTAAAAACCTAGAAAGCATTTTCCAAGTATTAGAAAACATTCATGTTTACATTGTTGGGATGAGATTGTAGCATCCCAGTATGAGAAAGGTCTTGGATAATTCTCAATGCTGTGCCACTTAATGATAACTCACTGTTGTTTTGAGCTTGCAGCTTTTAAAAATACTTTCATATCTTGCTTTGTTTGATCCTCACACCCCCTCTGAGGTATTCAGTGCCGATGGGGCAGACATTAGAGATGCTCAGTATTCTGGTTTTCTTCTTTGGGCACAGGGTAGATTGCACTTACCTGTACC
This sequence comes from Theropithecus gelada, assembly GCF_003255815.1. Lineage (NCBI taxonomy): Eukaryota > Metazoa > Chordata > Mammalia > Primates > Cercopithecidae > Theropithecus > Theropithecus gelada. Next base: position 46,703,085 of record NC_037680.1, read on the forward strand.
TTTGAAATTGGGTCTGACTATATGAGCTGCTTTGGCCAAGGAAATGTGAGTGGAAATAACACATGACATTTCTAGTGAAAGCCTTTGAAAGGTGACTCACCATGTTATCTTTTCCCTGCTACAATGATGAGCAATGTCCTGGATAGTGTAAGTTCATTAGCTTGTATGTTTAGAGGACTGATACGGGGGAGGGCCCATATGCAAATTATGACTCCATTATTTTAATATCAATACCTCCTATATTTCTGATTTTCTAAATCCTTATTATAGTGCATATTTTATGTGAATCTCTGCCCCCAAACACGTCCCTCTGGGGAGTAATGTGGATAACACTGGTCTCCCTAGGAGGCTGGTAATCAGGCACGAGGTGCCTGGATGAAGGTGGCAGAATAAGGAGTTTAGTATTATAGATACAAGAATACCTATTTCTCCTTTTCTCTTCATTTTTGGGCTTTGGAAAGTAGACGATCAAGCATTATAGGAAACAACAACAGTATCCAACTCAGAATTCCTGATGGCTGTTTTCACCTTGGCACATACAGTCTGCAACCAGCTTCAAGTGCTCGTGAAACAGACATGAGAATATTTTTCTGCTTTTTGAAACCTACCACATTACATCTTAAGTGACTTACTTGAAAATACTTATGTTTAGGGGTTTTTTGTTTTTATTTTCCAGCATCTCAAAATTAGCTAAGCATGAAGATGAAACAGATTTCTGTATGAAGACTAAAATCTCAAGAAGAGGTGCTGAATTACAAGGGGAGTTTATTTAGTTAGTGGATGAACCATGGTGGCTGCCAGCATGTAGGCACATCAGATTTTACAGGCTACATCTTTGCGCCTTGCCTGTTGAGAAGGCATCCCAGCCCAGGATATATCCTCCAAAAGGAAAGGCAGCTGGACTCTAACTGGGCAGCAGTGAGAATAATTTCTTTGAATGTTACACCATTTACTTGTCAGTGTGTGGTGAGCGCTCAGCTGAACTGTAATGACCACAGGACTCTGAGTTATCTGCACCAGCTGCTCAATCAGGTTTTATTTTGGTGATTGAAATCCTAGTTAAAAGTATCCTAGTTGACTAATGAAGATATTCTAGACTTACATACGTAACTGAGTCCTAGCAATATATTCAAATGTTAAATTTAGGGATCTTGACATTTTAGATTACTTTATACATCAAATGATTTATCTGAAATCAGGAAACAACCACTTTTTTTTTTTTTTTTTTTTTTTTTTGAGACGGAGTCTCGCTCTGTCACCCAGGCTGGAGTGCTGTGGCCTGATCTCAGCTCACTGCAAGCTCCGCCTCCCGGGTTCACGCCATTCTCCCGCCTCAGCCTCCCGAGTAGCTGGGACTACAGTCGCCCGGCACCTCGCCAGGCTAATTTTTTGTATTTTTTAGTAGAGACGGGGTTTCACCGTGTTCGCCAGGATGGTCTTGATCTCCTGACCTCGTGATCCGCCCGTCTCGGCCTCCCAAAGTGCTGGGATTACAGGCTTGAGCCACCGCGCCCGGCACAACCACTTATAATACCTCAGATTGAATTGATAATAGTTTTAGATCACTCTATTTTTATACATTTCTGGGCACAAAACGTAATCAAAATAATGTGGGATGTAAGTAAAAAATTTCTCTGCATTCAAACTCTTCTACTAAACTCAATTTACGTTTACAATGGCTGGAAGGTGAAAGAGGCAGAATCCTTTAAGCAGAATGCCCTTAGCCAGAATCCCAGCTTCCATCAAGCAAAACAAAACAATGGCTGGGAGTCGATGGGTGTTTCATGACTAAAATCTTCAATAATATGTGGGCAATAACAAATGATCGTGATCATGAGTAATTGTTTCCTGATTGTGTGATACCCAGTCATGCGCAGGGTGGCAGTGGAGGACACGTGGTCCAGTATTTCATGGCCTTTTTGTGTGTAACAGTATGTGCAAGGTGAGAAAGCCTACAGGAAACGAGCAACATAGAGCTGCCACATAGGCAAAGTGGAGGCTTTTTTTTTTTTTTTTTTTTGGAGGCTGGCTTTTCCCTCTCAGGCACTGGCTCGATAATTAGAGCCAGCAGCAGGAGGCAAATTAAAGCCTTATTGGAAAATTCTGAATAGATAGGTGTTTGTGGGTTTTGGATATTTCTCCAAAGCCCTGAAGCAAGACTGAAATGTGGGAGCAGGCATAAGCAAGTCTTCCCACCAAGCCGGATATATCCTTTAGCAGCTCTCCAAGTTCTTAAAAACCATAATGCTGCCAATCAGAAGTCATCTGTGTGACTTCTGATTTTAAAAAAGAGCAGCCATAATGAGTAATAACAATTGAAATTCTGTGACTAAGGTTCTTGTTTGTGGTCTTGTATTTCTATAACTCTTGCTCCACAAGGCATTTTCTTTTAGAATTAAAACATAAATGTACACAATTAATATCTACTTAATGTGATTTATATTAAGAGTTTCTATAGAAAAAACCCTCAGCAATATTGCATGGAAGTACTTGCCTTAAATGGGTGAGTTCTCTGTTTTTCTGTAATTGAAATGACTTCAGCTGGGGCTGGAACTGTAAAATCTAAAGAATATTATTGTCCACCTAGTGACAGTGACCCCGATCTCAGCATGAGATTTTGAAGGAACTAACTTGCTAACTTTAGAGCAGTGGTTCCCAAACTTCTTCCTGACTCAAAATTCTTAAAGCTGTAACATCTATTAGGAGGGACTTTCTATATTCTTTAAAGTTTATTCTAGCTTGCTCTAGTAAAAGTCTTGCTACACCATGGCTGGGGTGGGGGAAAAGTTATCTGGAGGAGATGAGGAAGTGTGGTTTTAAAAATTTCTCCTTCTTGTATTGAGATCACTGATTTAAATAATGAGTCTTGCAAAAAACAATTTTACATGTGTTAATTTCTCAGGTATTAAGCATATATTAGGAGAAAGAGCTAAAACAGAGGTATTGCCTATGAGGCAAGGATGCAGGCAGTTTTGGTGATACGATGCAGCTACAAAGAGAAGATGGTGCCTGATCTATTATTATCCCTTTAATGTCACTTATTTTTGTTTTTGTTTTCTACTTGAACATTTATTGAGCGGTTATCTTTTCATTCTTGAGTCTACTAAAACAAACATGCCATGTTTTGTTTTACATAAAAGGCAAATACCATATATAATGTTTAGGTTTTTTTCTAGTCACTTAGTTACAACAAAACTACTTCATTCTTCCTTTATGGCTTTATACTTTACTGCTGTGTAAATGTTCCAACTATGTTAATAGTTGTCTATGAATGGAAAAGTATTTTTTTAGTTTCTTGCTACTAAAAAAGTATTATAATAAATGTTTGTGTATGTACATCTTTGCTGTGCAGGGAGATGGGCATTTAGAAGTTTGGCAGATTTTGCCCAATTCTTGCTCAAAGAAGTTTTTCTAAATTGTACTCACACCCACGGTGTATGAAAGTGAATCTCTGCACCCTTGGCTGTGGTATATTGTCATTAAAAAAAAAATCTCCATCCATCTTATGGGTGGAAAAAATGGTATTCCATGTTCTCATTTACATTTTTAAAATGATGTACAAGGCTGATTATATTTATAATTTTTCTTAACTTTTATTTGAAGTTCAGGGGTACATGTGCAGGTTTGTTATATAGGTAAATGTGTGTCATGAGGATTTACTGTGCAGATGATTTCATCACTTAGGTATTAAGCCTAGTACCCATTAGTTATGTCACTTTATTCTTTGATTGTTTTCCTATTATAAAAAAACCTGATTTTTGTTATACAAAGGTTGTTCAATATAAATATACTGTGAATCCATTAGATGGAGCCACTGTTTACAGTTTGTTTTATATTTGCCCAGATATTTCTTTTCTGGGATGTGTATCTATTTATGTGTTTATGCACACATGTTTTTCTTATGCATGTACTAATATATATTAATATGCAATTATTTGTAACTTTGATTTTTTTACTAAAATATGATCATACATTTGTGTTTTGCTTTTATTTGCTTAGCAATTTTACTAAAGATGTCTTTCCTTATTAGCACGTACATAGACCCACCTTATTCTTCTAAAATGACTGTGTTGTTTTTGATAATATAGAAGTTTCATAATATATTTAACTATGCCCTTATAGGTGGGCATTTTGGTTCTTTCCCTTTTTTTGTTGCTGTTATAAACAAAGCTTCGGAGAATATCATTGTGTGTATATTTGTATATCTATGTATTTGGTGTGAGAAATTGTAGGATAGTAAAAAACAGAACCTGTGAGTCAAGAGATTACTTATTTTTAATATTGACACATATTGCCAAGTTATTCTAAAAAAATGGCCATAGTGATTTATATTGTCCTTCAACAGTGTATGAAGGAAAATATTTACATTTTTATCAACACTTGATATTACTAATCTTCAAAAATTTTTCCAATATGATGGATAAAATTATATCTTGTTTTCATTATTTTGATTATTGGTTGAGTTGAATATAATTCTATATATTTCAGGCCATGAACACTTCATCTAAGTGAATTGCTTTCTCATTTTTTCACCCTTTTTCTTTTTCTTTTTTCTTTTTTTTTTTTTAGACAGAGTCTCGCTCTGTCACCAAGGCTGGAGTGCAATGGTGTGACCTCAGCTCACTGCAACCTTCACTTCCCAGGTTCAAGTGGTTCTCCTGCCTCAGCCTCCTGAGTAGCTGGGATTATATAGGCATGCACCACCACACCTAGCTAACTTTTACATTTTTAGTAGAGACGGAGTTTCACCATGTTGGCCAGACTAGTCTCAAACTCCTGACCTCAGGTGATCCACCCACCTCGGCTCCCCAAAGTGCTGGGATTACAGACATGAGCTATCGCATCCAGCCCTTTTCATCCATTTTTCTACTGGGGCTTTTATATTTTCTTGGTAATATATTATGGCTCTTAACCCTTTGACTGTTATATGTCACAGGGTATTGTTTTCCCCAGTTTTCTTTTGGCCTTCTAATTTTGTTTAAGGTGTTTTTGTTTGTTTGTTTGTTTGTTTTTTCTGTAAGGATCTGACATTTAAGTACATTTAAATCTGTCAATTTTTCCCTTTATGGCTTTCGAATTCTATTTCATGCTTATGAATCTCTTTTCTGTCTCAAGATTTTAAAAGTATTCTTTATTTTATCATTGAAGTTTTATATTTAGATAATATAAATATTTTGATTTTTAGAAATTTAGATTTCTAGTTCAACTAGAACTTTTTCTGATTGATTCAAGTAGGAAGATAATTAGACATTAAATATGAATAACCTGATGTTTCAATACCATGGGACACATCCTTTATTCTCTATCACTGTATAGGCTAGTTCATCCTTTCCTAGTGATTCAGAGTATCTATCCTACACTAAAACCTTACATATACAGAGATCAGCTTCCTATTTTTTATTCTGTTCTGTGATTAAAATAGTACTATACTGTTTTAGCTATTTTAAGGTATACTTTCTTAACTGAGAGGGTAAGTCCTCATTTTCCGCCCAAAATGTTTCTGCTTGTTTTTCCACAGTTACTCCTCCAGAGGCTTTTCATTTTAAAATATGGTAGTGATAATCTCAAAGGCAGTTTTCTTGGTCCAACCTTTGTAGTTCGAGTTTTCTGGCCTTTCTTCCAAGCATTATCATGTCTTGAATAATAATGGGGAGAAAGAGATACAGGCTTCCCTCTGTCTGCTAATTAATGCCTTCCCAGGACACTTTTCCCTGTGCCCATCATTCAAGTAGTCTTAGCCCTGAGATCCTGAAAATTTTTGTCCCAAGTACTTATTGCTGCATGACAGACTACTCCAAACCTTTTTGTTAATGGGCCAATTGGGACCATTAACAAATAAATAAAATAAATTTTTATTTATTACTTTTTGAAATGGGGTCTTACTATATTACCCAGGGTGATCTCAAATTCCTGGGCTCAAGTGACTTCCTCCCTCAGCCTCCTGTGTAGCTGGGATTACAGGTGTGCACTACCACTCTTGGCTCCATCCCAAACCTTAGTGGGTTAAAGCAATGAACATTTTATTATATTCTATAACTTTGGGGTCAGGAATTCTGGCAGAGCTCAGCTGGGTAATTCTTTTATTTTACATGGTATGAACTGAGGTCAGCCAATGCTAATCTGCTGGTATCCAGTCCAGTCTACCGGGCCCAAGGTGGTTTCACTCACATGCCTGGGTGCCTTTGGTAGGAATGGCTGGAAGCCTGGGCTAAGCTGGATCCCGCTCCCTATGCTCGTGGTCTCTTCAGCAGCATACTTGGATTCACATATCTGTTCAAGGCTCCAAGAGCAGGCATTCCAAGACATAGGAAGTGGAGGCTGCCATTCTTTGAAGATCTAAATTCCCAAACTGGCACCACATATCCGCAAGATACGATCAGTGCAGTTATAGAGCCTGCCCAGATTCAAAGGGTGAGGGCATAGACCCCTGCCTCTTAATGGGAAAAGTGTCAAAGAATTTGCATGTGGCAGTTTCTAATGATTACTTTGTGCATGCTTCCATAGCATTTAGAACCTAAAATCAGACCATGTGATGACTTTATTGTTTTATGAACTCCAGAAATGTACATATACAATTTACATGAGTGTGTGTGGGTGGTGATATGGGGAAATTTGAATTCAAACAACTTGATCCTTGAAAACAGTTGGTTATCACGCAGTGACTGTTGACTGGCCATTAGTCTGACTTGTGGTTTTCAAAATGTCCTTGTCAAGTAGAGTTCAGTTGTCTAGGGCACTGAGCCTGTGAGCCCAAAGCCACTGTGTCCATCCCCATGTCAGACTAGAAAACTTACGTCGTTGTGGCCCTGAGTTTACCTATCTGCCATTGCATGTGTGGATGTGAAGTGGCAACATGACAGATGATTAATTTAGTGAAAAACAAGTCTAAGTTCTTCTAAACTTGGGTCTGAGGTGTCATCTTAGTGCATAAAAATCATAGTTACACGTTGCATGTGAATATTTTGCATATTTGGAGACTCTAGTAGAAAACTACGTTTTAATTAATGTTTTTTTACAAGTAGCTTTGTGTGTTCTCAAGCGTATGGAAATAGGGAAAACATTTTTTTTTTAACACTTTTTATTCTCATTCACCCAAAAGTGATATAATTTTCCTTTTATTTCAAAATCTCTGTGTTTGTTTCCCAGCCAGAGGTGTCTCTACAGAGGTAAAAAATGAAAAAATTAGCCGAGTGTGATTGTGCATACCAGTAGTCCTAACTACTCTGGAGGCTAAGGCAGGAAGGTCACTTGAGCCCAGGAGTTTGAGGTTACAGTAAGCTATGATCATGTCACTGTACTCCAGCCTAGGTGACAGAGTGAGGCCTTATCTCAAAAAACAACAACAACAACAAAAACAACTCTGTGATTCATCATTTATTTTAGGTTGCTCATAATATTATCTGCTTTTCTCTTGACTATTGGTTTAAAAAATCGTAGGTGCTTTCACCAAAGAACGGGTTCTCTGAAACAGATAACGAATTGTTTTTAACCTGAGAAAATTAAAATGCTGTGTTCAGTGAGTCAAAAGTTTTTTCTCAATGCTATCTTTCTTGCTGTTATCAATATAATAGAGAATTTATTGCATATCAATGGTACATGTGACCCTCTTAAACTGTGAAATTCTATTTTGGTGTAGATTTCCTATCCTTCCATATGGTCTTGAAGTGTTGCAGGACAAGGGGGCCCCAAAACTGAGGCTCTGCCCAGGAAGTTTCTTTATTTTGCCCAGGAAGAAATTCAAAGGCAAGCTGGTGGTGAAAGAAAACAGCTTTATTGAGGCAGCAGCGTTACAGCTCCATGATTGCTCTTGCAGAGCAGGGTTACCCCATAGGTAGTGCAGCAAGAATAGCAGCTCAAGGGCAGTCAGGCACTCACATTTATATCTGCTTTTAATTACATGCAAATTCAGGGGCAAGTTATTCAGAAATTTCTAGAAAAGGGTGGTAACTTCCAGGTTGCTGTCAGGGAATGGGTGAACCGTCATGGCTTTGGTGGGCATGTCAGCCCGTCTTCCGTCTGGTCCAGAGTTGAGCCCTGCCTCCTACTTCAGAAGTATGAAGGCAAGACCCTTTGTGCAACAGATGTAAAGAATGATTTATCTCAACTAAGAATGGGAAGTCATTCTCTTGTGTCCCCACATCTAGCCTGCTCTGGCTCTATAGTAAATACTCAATAAATATTTATTGAGTCAATGGCCAGGGCAATGATTTGAATGTACTGATCTGTTTCCAGCCTTTTGTTTGCCCTATTGAACCCCATTGTCTCAGAACATGCTGTGATAATAGACTACTCTCAGGTTCTGAGAAAAACGTGAATGTTCTGTTCTAGCAACATTGCAAAAGGATGTTGTAATTGCTGTAGGCAGTGCTCTTTGGAGGCCCTTCTGGCGTGCAGAAGCCCAAAAGCAAAAATCAAAGAAATGATTGCTTCCTGTAATTATTTTTGTAGCCATGTTGCTGAGTGCGACACATACATCTCTCTCTTTCTCTGTAGAAAGGCACCTCCCTGGGCCTGGTGGGAATAGATCACAATATCCCTGCCCAGGATTTACGTCCATGGATGTATGAAAATCACTGCTCCCATAACGATTTTGGCATTTATGTAGGGATAATTACTGCCTCCTTTTTGATCTTAGATAATCTTTACTATCTGAGGCATGCTCTGGGTATATCCTGGTGTTTGTGCCTTTAAGTCTAATGGGACTGGCTACATATACTCATGTTGATTTAATTTCTCATTTTTCTCCTCAGGATCCTTTTCTTTCTTGATACATTGGAAATACCACTTTTATTCTGTACTATAGTTACTGATTCCTTCTCACATTCCTACACACCTTTCCCTGTTGGACTCTCATGCCCCTTTCCTCCCCAGCCTTCAAGAAAGACAACATCAAAAGCTAATCACTCATGGAAACATGCCTGTTCCTTTAGAAGGGGGGACACAAGTGCAAATGTAGTCAGAGGCCAAGCAGAAAATGAAAATGAGGGAAACATGTAGGTGTGAAATTAAACAATAGGAAGTAGAGGGGACTGGGGTTAGACTGAAGAGTTTATGCCCTCTGTAAAGGCATTCAGAATCTTATTTTTAAGGTCATTCAGGCCAATCAAAATGTGTCTTTTGGCTGAATCTGGCCAGCTCTCCCTGTTGAATCTGTAGAGCACTGGGTGGTCTCAAGGGGATCCTCTTGAGCCCTTTAAATAATGTATGCCACTATGGCATATAATTTCCCCATAAAATGCCACAAAGTATGTGAAAATTTTAAGTAGACCCTGCAATACTAATGAAAATATGATAGAACAACTAAGTTGGCTAGGGCCACTCAGCCTCACAATTTGAATTGGTATCTCTACCAAATTGTACATTACTGTGGGTAATAAACCAGTGGGTTGCTTGCAAATAGTCAAAACTATTACTGATAAATCTTTCAAATGCCAAGGAGGTACTAGCTTCCTTTTTATCCTGCCACAAGATCTTTATACACATTGTTTCCCTTGAAGGGAATGTTCTCCCCACGGCTACCCTGAACCTTCCCTAACCTCTTATTAACTCTAACTTATCTTTTCTACCTTAGCTCATATTTTTTGCATCTTTAGGGAGATCTTCCCTGATTCTCTCAGCCTAGAACCTTATCTCTTTGATTTGTGGTATTTACACTTCATCAGAGTGATTATTTGATGAAGTCTGTCTTGGCTTCTAGACTGGCATGTGTATGCTCACTATTTTACCCCCAGTCCAGTGCCTGCTCCATAGTACTAGTTCTGCACTGAACCTTTCCCTATTGTTGAATAAATGAATAAATGAATTTTCTGTAGACATCTTTTTTTTTCTAATTTGAAGTTTTTGGATTTTCTTTTTTGAGGTGAAATTGACATAGTATAAAATTAACCATTTTAAAGTAAACAATTTAGTGACATTTAGTGCATTCACAATGTTGTGCAACCAACACCTCTAGTTTCAAAACATTTTCATCACCCCAAAAGAAAACAGTGTACTCAAGCAGTTGCTCCCCATTCCCTGTTTCTCCCAGACTCTGGTAACTATCAATTTGCATTCTGTCTCTATGTCTCTACCTATTCTGGGTGTCTTATATAAGTGGAATTATACAATATATGGCCATTTGCATTTGGATTTTTTTGCTTAGCATAATGTTTTCAAGACTTATTGACAATGTAGCATGCATCAGTACTTACATCCTGACTGATCTATGACTGAATAATATTCTATTGATTTATAAACACAATTTGTGTATCCATTCATCCATTGATGAACATTTGAACTCTCAACGAAAAGAGTCAAACTTTGTAAAATATTTGAAGAGATATATTCTGAGCCAAACATAAGTGATGATTGCCCATGACAGTGCCCTCAGGAGGTCCTGAGAATCTATGCCCAAGGTGATTGGGGTACAGCTTGGTTTTATACATTTTAGGGAGGCATAAGACATCAATCAAATACATTTAAGAAATACACTGGGCTGCGCGCAGTGGCTCATGCCTGTAATCCTAGCACTTTGCGAGGCTGAGGCAGGCGGATCAGCCAAGATCAGGATTTTGAGACCAGCCTGGCCATCATGGTGAAACCCCGTCTCTACTAAAAATACAAAAAATTAGCTGGACGTGGTGGTGGGTGCCTGTAATCCCAGCTACTTGGTAGGCTGAGGCAGGAGAATCTCGCTTGAACCCTGGAGATGGAGGTTAGAGTGAGCCGAGATTGCGCTACTGCACTCCAGCCTGGGTGACAAGAGCAAGACTATGTCTAAAAAAAAAAAAGAAGAAGGAGGAGGAGAAGGAGGAGGAGGAGGAGGAGGAGAAGGAGAAGGAGGAGGAGAAGGAGAAAAAGAAGGAGGAGAAGGAGGAGGGGGAGGAGGAGGAAAAGAAAGAAAGAGAAAGAAAGAAAAGAAAGACAGACAGACATTGATTTGGTCCAGAAAGGCAGAACAACTCAAAGGTGGGGGATGGTTCCAGGCTATAAGTAAATTTAAACATTTTCTGGTTGACAATTTGTTGAATCTGTCTAACGAACTGGGATTAACAGAAAGGAATGTCTGGGTTAAGATGAAGGATTGTGGAGACCCAAGTTCTTATTTGCAGAGGAAGCCTTCAGGTAGCAGGCTTCAGAGAGAATAGGTTGTAAAATGTTTCTTATCAGACTTAAAGTCTGTGTTAACCTTAATGCCAGAAATGTATAATGATGCATGTTAGACCCCCCCACTTCTCATCATGGCCTGAAACAGTCTCTCAGGTTAAATTTTAAAAGAACACTGGCTGAGGAGGAAGTCCATTCAGATGGCTGGGGGGCCTTAGAATTTTATTTTTGGTTTACAGGGCTGTTTCCACCTTTTGTCTATTGTGAACAGTGTTGCTGTGAACATGCATGTATGTATATTTGTTTGAATACCTGTTTTCAGTTCTTTTCACTATATATGTGGGAGTGGAAATGCTGGGTGATTCTGTCTTTTAGCTTTTTGAAGAACCACCATCAAACCATTTTCTACAGCAGTTGCACCATTTTACGTCCCTACCAGCAATGTATGGGAGTTTGAATTTCTCCACATTCTCTCCAACGCTTTTTATTTTCCATTTTATAGCCATCCTAGCGGGTATAAAGTGATACTCCTGGTGGTTTTGATTTGCATTTCTCTGATGACTAATGGTGTTTTCACAGTTTTTCATGTGCTTCTTAGCTATTTGTATACCTACTTTGGAGAATGTCTATTCATGTTCTTTGACCACTTAAAAATTTAACTGTTTTGTCTTTGTGTTGCTGAGTTTTAAGATTTTTTTCTAATATATTCTGGATACTAGATCCTTATCAGATATATGATTTACAAATATTTTTTCCTGCTTTGTGGGTTGTCTTTTTACTTTCTTGGTGATGTCCTTTGAAACATAAAAGCTTTAAATTGTGATGACATCCAATTATTTTTTTTCTTTTGTTGCTTGTGCTTTTGGTGTGTCATACCTAAGAATCCATTGCCAAATCTAAGGTCATGAAGATTTAGCCCGATGCATTCTTCTGAGAGTTTTATGGTTTCAGTTCTTATATTTAGGTTGTTGATCCATTTTGAGTTAATTTTATATTTGTTGTAATGTATGGGTCCAACTTCATCTACTGTGTGTGTATATGCAGTTTTCCCAGCACCATTTGTTAAAGAGACGATTCTTTCTCCATTGAATGGTCTTGGCAACATTGTTGAAAATCAATCAAATATATGGGTTTATTTCTGGATTCTCCATTCTATTCCATTGATCTATACGTCGCTTCTTATGCCGGTAATCACACTACTCTGATTGCTGTTGCTTTGTAGTAAGTGTTGAAATAAGAAAGTGTGAGTACTCTTTTCTTAGTTTTCAATCATGCTTTTTGCACTGGGTAACTTTCTATTTGCACCTGACTATATCTTATTTCTTTGCACACCCTCTTCTACCACTCACACAGCCAAGTGTCCTAAGACGCACATTTCTTCAAGGTTTCACCTTTTCTCACAGTCACAAATGTGTCTAGACCACAGTTCAGGTTTGTTGTGATTTCATGATATGACTACTTTAAGACTGGTCTGGGACAGGATAAATTGATAGAAGGGAGCTGAAATGTGACAAGCATCCTTCTCTGACCCATCTAGATAGCATTTACTTATCTATGAGCAAACTGAGTGTGAGAATGGCACCCCTAATAGTTAGTACAGCTCCTGGCTTTTAGTAGGGGCTTACCGTGCCTATTTAGTGTATTGCTGAACAAAAAAATCCCTGACTAAATGTGAGTAGATGTCATGTCGTGCCTAGGCAAGGGTTCTGACCCCATTGATAAAGGACTTGGTGGTGGTGATTAATAAACCAGTTCTTTTTTTTTTTTTTTTTTTGAGATGGAGTCTCGCTCTGTCACCCAGGCTGGAGTGCAGTGGCCCGATCTCAGCTCACTGCAAGCTCCGCCTCCTGGGTGTATGCCATTCTCCTGCTTCAGCCTCCTGAGTAGCTGGGACTACAGGCGCCCGCCACCTTGCCCGGCTAGTTTTTTTTTTGTATTTTTTTAGTAGAGATGGGGTTTCACCGTGTTAGCCAGGCTGGTCTCGATCTCCTGACCTCGTGATCCACCCGTCTCGGCCTCCCAAAGTGCTGGGATTACAGGCTTGAGCCACCGCGCCCGGCCTAAACCAGTTCTTAAGTTGTGATCTAAGTTTGATCTGAACCAAGAGGCAAATGCCATCAAAGTGAATCCTGCATGGAAGGCTGGAGGGAAGTTTATTTTGCAATTAGCTAAGGATAAAAGAGACTTTTCTGATTTTTTCCTTGGTAGCTCTGCAGACCACTATTCTAACCACATTTACTGAGGGTTAGAGGCCAGTTTAAATCACTTCTGCTTGTTATCCAGGGAAATCACACCTACATACAGTTTTGGGGGCATGTTTCCCTACAATTGTTGTTTGAATTCTGGTTGCACTTAAAGCTGATGAGTTTCTTGGTGCCTTCCATGGAGTGCTGATTTCCACCTACATACCTGCAAATGTTTCTAAGCTACACATAGAGGAGCTATTTATATTTCATTGGTGATATAATTATGGTGTTTTATTTTCTTAGCCATTGTGGAATTGAAGGGCCTAGACAACTGGATATCTGTTTTAGACAAAGGCAATAAATACATTAGCATTGCCCCTTCTTCTGCTCCCGGTAATTGGCATTCCTGCTTTCTAAATTTGTGAGTTTTTGACGACTGTAATGAGAAATAAAATATTGCACTGTTTGGCACTTTGAAGTTGGCCTGCCTGGGTTGTTCACCTTAATACTTAACATCCTTGAGAGAGTTGTTTCACCTTTCTGGACTTCATTTTCCCCCTCTGTAAAATAAGGGTTATGACCTTTCCCTTGAAGGGCAGTAATATGGATTATGTGAGGCGTGTAGATAACATGTATGGCCAAGTGCCAAACAGAGTGCTCGGTAAGTACATGAGAGCTCCCCATATACATACTAAAAAAATAAATAAATAAAGGTTAGGGGTGGGGGTTAACCTTAGAAAAGTGATTCCAGATGAAGAGAGGGAAAAACCTACAGCTGAACCCATCTTCAGGGCCAGCCTTGGTCTATGTCTAATCTTGCTGCTCTCTGATCCAGTGATAGCATCTCTGCACTTGAACACTCAAAATGTTCCTGAAAGGGACCTACATTATTCAGATATGCAGCCAGCCACCTGGACCCTAGAATCAGTTTTAATGTGAGCAAGCATGATCTCTTACAAATGCTCCTTTGAGAATATACTGAATTCATTTTGTATTGTTTCCCCCTCTTCTGACAGGGCCTCTCTTCCTCTTTCCACGCCCACCTCTTGGCTACCCTCTCATCCCAGCAGCTGCAGGCAAGATTTCTCTCCAGCTGTCCATCAAGTCTTCAAAAGCCAGCCGGAATGTAATTGTAATCTATTTTCCACCCCTCAATAGTAGCGGGTGAAACACACACACAGACACACACACACAGACAGACACACACAGCTCAAAATTGCAAGGAGATGGGAGCCAGAGCTACCTCATGACTCACGCAGAGCCCTGCATGGATAATTACTGCCATTCATTACTGGCCCAGGAAAGAAAACAAGGGTCCAATTGGGTTTTCGTGAACCACAAGCCTGACAAGTAAGAGGGGGAAAGAAGGCGACTGTGCTCCCTCCCTACAGCCCCCCTGCCAATGCCATTTTCAGAAAAGTAACATCCTGCTGGCCTTCTATTCCCAGCGCACATCTTTTATTATGTTTATTTAGTGTGCAGTTTAGAATTGGTACTGTGGCCAAATTCTGCCAAGCACCTCTCCCCAGAAGGCCTCCATAACCTTGAGCCAGGTCCTTATTTGCCTATTTTCCTGTATAAGGGCTAAATAGGTTCAGTTTCATTAATTAATGTATATGTTCAACCAACAATTTTCATGAATTCACAGAAAAGAGCTACATTCTGTAGGAAATGTCCAAACTGCATTCATCTCAATGAAGTGTGTGTGCTTTGCTCCCCACTCTAACCCCTGCCTGGTAATATCTCTTGCAGCCGTACTAGGGTGCCATGTGCTGGCTCATCCCACTGAAAGCGTTCTCTCCCTCCTCTCAATTCCCTTGGTTGTGCTCTCATCTTACCACCTTTCTTTTTTTTTTTTTTTTTTTTTGAGACGGAGTCTCGCGCTGTGTCACCCAGGCTGGAGTGCAGTGGCGCGATCTCGGCTCACTGCAAGCTCCGCCTCCCAGGTTCACACCATTCTCCTGCCTCAGCCTCCGAGTAGCTGGGACTACAGGCGCCCGCCACCACGCCCGGCTAGTTTTTTGTATTTTTAGTAGAGACGGGGTTTCACCATGTTAGCCAGGATGGTCTCGATCTCCTGACCTCGTGATCCACCCGCCTCGGCCTCCCAAAGTGCTGGGATTACAGGCTTGAGCCACCGCGCCCGGCCTACCACCTTTCATTAGATCTTTAACTTGTTGTGGACAGAAAACATCATTAAGAAATGGGGAGTATATACAAAAATGCATCTAATCAGCTTTCAGCAGAGATTTTTATATTGTTGGTGGGAAATTCAATTAAACTATATTGAATGAATGAATGATCAAATAAAGAACTATGTATTTTAAACTAAATGTTTTGTGGTGGCTATGGGGAGAGGCAAGTCCTAGTGAAACAATAGGATTCGGGTTAGTTGGCAGAGTTGGAAAGTCCTTCTAGAATGGGAAGTGTTGGAAGAAAAGCATCTTGTACTGGTGCTGGGAGTGAATCTCTAGAATTAGAATACGTAGAAGACTACACTATGGCTATATTACTCAACGTTGTATTTCTTACTCAGCATTACTCAGTTTTGTGCCCACTATGCCACTCAAGGCTGGTCCATCAGTATCCATGTATTTCATTTGGCAGCAGCCATTCTTTGCAGGAGCTCATTAACTGTATGGAATTTGTACTGGGTGATTACGGAACCAATTGACATTTTTAGGACTATCAGGTTTTGCTCCAAATTACAGGCATCTTGTTGTTCTTAATGTTTTATTGTGTTGGTTTGTGGTTCTCACAAATCAGTACACAAATCTCTATTTCTTTTGCTTCTGAAAAGACTGAAGTTTTAGGAATTAGAAGCAGCATTTAACTTACGATTCCTGAGAGTCTGCATTATTTTGCAGACTGATTGACTGATTTCTCAGAAATTTGTCATACCATGTCAGAGATAATCTGGAGAATTAGTGAGAGTGCAAAGACTTACAATTTACTTATAATCTTTTTTTTTTTTTTTTTTTTTTTTTTGAGACAGTCTCGCTTTGTCACCGAGGCTGGAGTGCAGTGGCTAGATCTCGGCTCACTGCAAGCTCTGCCTCCCGGGTTTATGCCATTCTCCTGCCTCAGCCTGCCGAGTAGCTGGGACTACAGGGGCCCGCCAACTCACCCGGCTAGTTTTTTGTATCTTTTAGTAGAGACGGGGTTCCACCGTGTTAGCCAGGATGGTCTCGATCTCCTGACCTCGTGATCCACCCATCTCGGCCTCCCAAAGTGCTGGGATTACAGGCTTGAGCCACCGCACCCGGCCTACAATTGATTGTTATTTTGTTCTTAGATGAAATAATTGGCCTAGTATTCCATATTCCCATATCTCACAGTGTTACAATCTTCAAAACTTCAGCCATAAATGCATATGCATATAAACACATATATAGGTGTGTATTAATGAAGTATATGTACATATGTGTGTGTATTAATGAAGTATCTGACTTTAAAAGCTAATTAATTATTTTAGGTGTAACAATTTACTGAATTATTTCCAAATTACTCAGAAACCAAGGTATTTCTAGGAAAATCAGTTGAAGTTCTTAAAATGGCCTTTAAATAAATCATTTTCTCTTCCAAAGAATTTGTTTTTGTCCCTAAGAGCAATTTTCCCTCACTGCATCTTCTGGATGCTCATAAAACCTTCATTCTAAACTCTGAAAAAGTCATCTTATCTACCCCCTTATGCCTGGGCAGGAAATCTGAGAAGATATTACTGTTTTTAATGACCTGTAGAGGATGCCATACCGCCTATCTTGGCAGTTTATTGCCTTTCCTAATAATCTAGCTAGTCGGCAGGTACTTCCTAATGTGTGAACAAAATGTCTTCTGCTACCTTGG
Organism: Theropithecus gelada; assembly: GCF_003255815.1. Taxonomy (NCBI): domain Eukaryota; kingdom Metazoa; phylum Chordata; class Mammalia; order Primates; family Cercopithecidae; genus Theropithecus; species Theropithecus gelada. Next base: position 46,720,202 of record NC_037680.1, read on the forward strand.
CTTATTCCATTTGATTGTCATGAGACTAATATCATCTTCTTCATGGTCCTTTTCCTAAGGCCAGGAAATCACAGTATTTATAACTCAGTCAATAGTTATGGTCACATTCTAATTTCCTTAAGTGCCTCCATCTTGAGCCGCCCTCTGAGTCCCAATTTTTGTAATGTGGCTGAGGTGCTGTGAGCATGCCATCTGTTTGCAAGAATGGGCCACTGATGGCTACACATTTGACACTGAAGATGGCACTGCTCATCTAAATCAACATTTGAGACCTATAGAAGCTGGCCGCAGACACCTGCGTTGACGCTCACTTTGTAGAGAGATGTGGCTATTGAAGGTAATTGAATGGAAACATGAGCCTGGAGTGTCATTTGTATTGCATTTTTGTTTATTGAGGATAACTGCTGTACTCATCTTTGTATAAAGCATGGAAGTAATAGGATCAAATTAAGAAAACCTACTTAGATGGAATAGCAGGGAAGTTTCCCTAATGAAAAGATCTGATAGACCATGGAATAGCCTTCCCCAGGAAGGCTGGTCTTACTAAGATGTGGTTATTACCGAGAAACCAAATAGTCCCCCACTGGATGCATCTGGGGCGATTTTCATTTTGGTTGTGACTTTGATTTAATTGGAAAAGTATCTTACATCTGTTGTTGACTACCTAAGGCAGTGTTTCCCAAATTCTAGTTGTGTCACAATTGCCTAGCGAACTTGTTAAAATGCAGATTCCTGGGCCGTGTTCCCAGAGGTTCTGTTTCATTAGGTCTGTGATAATCCAGGACTCTTTATGTTCACGAAATTTCCTGGATGATTCTATGCAAAGGGCTGTAAACTCTGTTTTGAAAAACATGGAGTTAGGGCCACTTTGGGAAGATTTCAGATTGGGTAGTAAGTATATCTGTGTATTTTGATTTGTCCCTTATCCTCATCCTAATACTCTACTTTGCCCCATCACCAGAGTCCTCTTCTATTTGCAGACAGGAGGAAATGTTTGGTGAAAGGCTGGAGATTGCTAAGAAGAGAGTATTCCTCCAAGGAGCCCTATATCCTTACTCAACCTGGCACTCCCTGTGCTTCCCATGAGGCAGCTTAGTATAGAGTAGTGTTTTTCAAAATTCTATGGGAATTTATTCTTAAAAAGGAGGTTCCATGATCAGAGAAGTGTGAGAAACATTGTGGAAAACAACGGTAACCAGATCCTTTACCGCAGGATTTCCTAGAGTTTTTATCGTGATACAGTCTTCACCATTTTCTAACTTTTCAGTCACAGGATTTCTCATGGGACTATTGATTCATGGGACACATTGAAAAACTCAGTGAGTTGAAAGCAAGAAAAATTAGTTTATAGCTGCTACTTTTCACCCAAATAATAGAGTGACCTTGGATATGTCCTTTATTTTCCTCAAGTTTGTTTTCTCATCTGTGAAATAAGAGTAATCATGCCACCTTACCTAGGTCATAGGGTCATTTTGAGGATTGAATGAAATACATTTGTGACAGTGATTTGTAAAATATAAAGTGTCATTAGTTGTCATTGGGAAACTAACTAGTTGCATACAAGTTTGGGGAGTAGAGAGAGAGCACTGGACAGTTTATATTCATCTTTGCTTAGACTTTCCTTAGATTGACCAAATGGGACTGAAAAATCTGGTCTGTTTACTTCACCAGGGTTTGTTGTAATACCATGTTAATGGTTAACTAGAAACTCTCTTTTACTACTTTCTAAATTATTCCACTGACACAGTGATTTGACCAAATATTATAGTCCTTAATACCTTGTAGTCAATGCAGATCCAGGACTGGGAAGTGGTAGCACATGGTGAAGGAGATGTTCAGGGCTATAACACAATAGGATGGGGAGGGATAGAACTGGGAAGAACTGGGACCTGGGGTACTGATGTGGTTATTGTGCTGCACCCCATGATATGAGTGGTCTTACGCCAAATTTCATTGTCTCAAAGAGTTTGGCCAAACTTGGAGTCAAATAGGTAAGAGTCATATGTAAGAGATCCAGTATACTGGGTGGCAAGAGCAGAGCATTAGGTACCTCTGTGCAGAGAAGATGTGTATAAATTCAGTAGCTGTTGTGCTGTAATTCTGAGTTGTTAGTGTGGGTTGAAGCTTGATGACAACTAACACCCAAAGGTTATGAGAATCAAGGTTCAGGCCTTCTGGAGATGAGGCCAAAAAAATCTGTGTCATGTGTTAAAATCTCACCAAGTGAGCTTAGTAGTAGCCCTAGTGGTATGACCATAGTGTAAGTTAGCAAAACAATAGGGAAACCAAAATATACCTATGGAACAAGCACAGTGGAACTTGAGAATAAAGAATAAGAAAGGCTGAAGAGGTCATATATGTGGGGTTAATCTTTCTTACCCCAGATCTCAGGTTTGGAATACAAAACTAATTTCAGATCATGTCTGCTAGGATGACCAAAATCCTACATCAGCAGTAGTCATAGCAAAAGGTTATTGGGATGCTTATTTTATGACAGGCTTTACTCTAAGCGCTTTATGTAGTATCTCAATTCTCAAACTGCACTATGAGTTAGGCACTTTTAGTATTTGCATTTTCTATGTTATAAATTTGATGTAGAGAGAAGCCAAGTAAATTGTTTTAGTTCACACAGCTAATAAATGGTGGTGTGCAGACTTGAATTCATGAAGTTTGGCTCCAGAGCTATGTTCTTTTTCACCATTTTAGGCTGCCTCCATCCCACCACAGTGATGGTGAAAAGTATAATTGTTGAAATGAAAAAAATTAATTATAGATCTCAGCAGATTAGAGATGGTAAAAGAAAGAATTAGTGAACCTGAAGAGAGATCTGTAGAAATTAACCAACCTGAAGAACACAGAGGGAAAAAAGACATTGAAGAAAAATTAACAGAGCTACAAAGACCCATGGGACACCATAATGCATTACAACATACAAGTAAAGGAACTTCCAGAAGGAGGTGAGATAGATAAATGTCCAAAAGTTCTTTGAAAAAATAAGATGTTCAAACATTCCAAATTTGATGAAAAACATTAGTCAACACAACTGAAAATCTCAACAAACCCAAAGTAGGATAAATACAAAGAGATTGCAACCTGTACACATCCTAGTTAAACTGCTGAAAGACGAAGAGAAAATCTTGAAATCAGCAAGGGAAAAAACAATTGATCATGTGCAAGGGAATGTCAGTATGATTAATGGCTAAGTTTTCATCTGAAAAATAAAAGTCAGAAGGCAGTGGGATAACATTTCAAAGTGCTGAAAACAATTGTCAACCAAGAATTTTTTATGTAGCAAAATTATCCTTCAAAACAATGAAGTTAACATAAAGGAAACCCCAGATAAACAGAGATTGAGAGAACTTGTTGCTAGCCAACCTGCCTTACAAGAAATACCAAAGGTTGTCCTTCAGGCTGAATAGAAATGGTAACTGAAGTCCACAGTAAGAAATAAAGAGCGCAGGAAATGGCATAGTTATGGGTTAATATGAAAGATTCTTTAAATATATTTTTCTCATATTCTCAGTCCCCCCAAGTAACTGGTACTACAAGCATGTGCCACAATGCCCAGATAATTTATTTTTAGTTTGCTTTATTTTTTGTGGAGACAAGGTTTCACTGTGTTGCCCAGGCTGATCTTGAGCTCTTGGGTTCAAGCAATCTTCCCACCCCAGTCTTCCAAAATGTTGGGATTACAGGTGTGAAACACAGTGTCTGGCCAGATGCTATTTTATAATGAAAATGTAAGAAATATATTTATTTATGACATCACATTCATAAAGCAGAAGCTATGAAAAATACAAGGAGATGCACATTGGTTGCAAAAGTTATTTAATGAACCTCTCTCATTTTATGAGAAATAGATTTAAAAATTAAGATAGATTTAAAAATAAGCAACAGTGTATGTTTTGGTGAATGTCTCATGGGCACTTGAAAAGAGATGCATTCTCTAGTTTCAAGGACAGAGTTTGAGATATCTATCTATATACACTTAGTTTTAAATATAATTATATATTTATGATATATGTTATGTGTGTCATATGTAAATATTTATATATATATATATATATGCTTATACCTGCTGTGAAGGCTACAGAGACATTCTCAAATTTCAAAAATGTAAGTAGTACAGACAACATTCTCTGACCATAATACATTACAACTAGAAATAAACAAACAAACATAGAAAACAAAAAGTCCTTACCACCTAGGTATGAAAAAACAAAACCATCTTTAACAGGTCAGATGAAAAAATCAAAATGGAAATTGAAGAATACATAGAAAATAATAAATTTCCAAGTGCTGTATAACCAAGATAGGTACAGTGTCATGCACCTATAGTCTCAATTACTTAGGATGCTGAGGCAGGAAGATCACTTGGGTCCAGCAGTTCAAGGCTGCAGTACCCTATGATCATGCCTTTGAATAGCCACTGTACTCCAGCCTGGGCAACATAGTGATACCCCATCTGTTAAAAAATCAAGAAACAACAAAAAAAAACTCCATGTCAGAATTAATGGAAAATACTTAAAGCAGGGATTAGAGGCAAATGCATAGCCCTGAATACCTATATTAATGATCCAGAAAGAATGAAAGCCAATGAATTAAGCTTTCCACCCAAGAAATTAGAATTTTTAAAAATCTAAGTAAAACATAAGAAAGGATTTAATAAAATAGAAGTAGAAATCACTGAAGCAGAATGTAGAAACATAGTAGAACTAATATATAAATCATGAGCTTTTTGGGGACAAAAATAATAAAATAGATCATTTATTAACCTAATCAAGAAAAAAGAGAGAAAGTTTAAATATAACAAAATAAAAAGAAGGAACTAACTACAGATACAGAGGAAGTTAAAAGAACCATGGAAGACTAGTTAGCTTAGTTCCTTGCGAATGAACTTGAACACCTGAATGAAATGGGTCCTTTTTGTAGGAAAATATAATTTAGTGAAAAGAAAGAGACCAGACAGACAAGAATGCAGCATTATTCACTAGTCATTCACAACTAAGGTGAAGTGGGAGCGATTACAGTTTCCTCTCAGGCATGTCCCAGACATCCATGAGGATAGTGAAATGGGCACTGAATGCTCAATGTGTTTCTGATGACTTAATGTTGATGTATTTATTTTTCATCTTAGTTAATGTGCACTATCAGTGATACACTTCCCCAGTTTCTGAAAATTCTTGTGTAAATACACTTGCCAGCACTGTGTGTTCCTACTAGAAGAGTAGGCCGGGTGCGGTGGCTCACACCTGTAATCCCAGCACTTCGGGAGGCCGAGGTGGGCGGATTATGAGGTCAGGAGATTGAAACCATCCTGCCAATATGGTGAAACCCCGTATCTACTAAAAATGCCAAAATTAGCTGGGTGTGGTGGTGCATGCCTGTAATCCCGGGTACTCGGGAGGCTGAGGCAGGAGATTTGCTTGAACCTGGGAGTTGGAGGTTGCAGTGAGCCAAGATCACGCCACTGTGCTCCAGCCTGGTGAAAGAGCGAGACTCTGTCTCAAAAAAAAACAAAAAGAGTAGCAGAACTATAATATAGCACAGCTCCTCCACCTTCACCCCACTCCCGCCCCAGGAAGTGACAACAGATTGAGTTTTGAAAAGAAATCTATGAAATAAACACTTATCTATAGGTCTTCAGTATCCTCTTTCCTATTTCTGTCCCCTCAAAAGGTTGCTAGGCAACCAGGTAGGAAAAAATGTCCAAAGCCCTTTTAAAGAGAAGACACACTTACAATGTCAGAAAAATAAATGTGTGCTTGCTCAGTTAGGCCCCCTTACAAACTGCCAGGACCCGCAGCATATTTCAGTAGCAGTTATTGCAACTGATCTTGAGGTTGGTGAAAACAACTGGTCATATTCTGGCTGAGTGGAGAGATGACCCAAGCCATCCAGGTGTGACAGAGGGTGCTGCTGTGGTGTCTTTTGCCCTTGAAAGAGGACGAATGTTCGGTAGTTACTGCTGGGGCCTCTCTGCCCGTGTGTGATTCCATTCTTGCAGTTAGCACAGTCTCTAACAAAACCTTTGTAGAACTCACTGTTGTTGATAACCAGTCTTCCTCAGGAACTACTACTACATCTCCTCTGGCATTTCATGTATCCTCCTGACTTTAAATGGAGCCTGTCAGCCTGTGCTTCTGTGGGCATTGGCATGCACATTGTTTCTGGTGACCCAGGCTCAGATTGCTCTAAGGAACTGTACAGCCTTCCTACCTGGTGTGTGTGCCAGGGTCTGCTCATGGTGACAGGTGTTGATGTTCAGCTGCTAATTTCCCCCATTAGAGACAATGTGGTAGGATCTGATGGTACAATCTGTTCATCTGAGGTATGCCCTGATTTTTTCTGTCTAGAATATAATGCTAACTTTATGGAAACAATAAAATAAGGAAAAGATGCACAATCTGCCCTTTAAATGGTTTTGCTTTGCTGAGGGGAAAAAAAATCCATAGCAGTCAATTTCTTTTTGTCTATTACAAATTTATTAACAGTGTGTTGTAATTAGGTGCATGGCTTTGCCTTAGAGGACAAATGGTGCTTGTTCAACTGTGACGTTGGTCTTATTGTGGTAAAATGACCCATTTGGTTTTACCAGCTGTGACTTTGGAGGGAGCTAAATGACAGAAAACACATAAAACTCAACAGATGAAAACATTCTCAGCTCATACTCCCTATCGCTGATCATTCAGCATCTCAAACAAAATGTTCTTTGGATTTGCTTGCTAGTGTCTTATAATCTGAAGAATGCTATGCTTAAGTTGATAGGATGAGCTAAATAGTAATATGCTTGAGTTGATGCTCACGTTGATAGGATGTCAGAAGGGCAACTGGCCTATCATATCAGGCATGGATTCCCCATTAATATGATATAAATTGCTCTAGCAGAATCTAAAGAGGTGGTGTCTATAAATTCCAAATGCAGAGACAAGATGGTTGCAATTGTGGACTTCGGAATTGGGCTGCCTGTGTTTGAAGCTTGGCCACACCATCACCAGCTTCTGAACTTCTCTAAGCCTCTGTTTTCTTATCTCTGAAACAGACTTGTGTATCTTCCTCATAGGGTTTATGTGAGGATTAAATCAGTGCGTTATTGGCACAGGGCTTTCACATAGTTCTCAAGAAGTGTTAGCTATTGTTATTATCATGAATGACTCAGGTTTCAGAAATAATATTAGACTTTGCAGAAAAATGGTCCAGCTTATAGGAAAGTCTTGGGTTCCTGAATGGACCTAAAAGAGCCAGGGGGAGACCCATGAATCGGCTCCCTTCGGCTGACTGCCTGTCTTTGACTTAGCACTCATGACTGAGTTGGTGAGAAATTGGGGCCCAGAAGCAAAAGGAGTTCTCCTTTTATGGCCATGATCCGGGCAAAAGAGTTTCGAATCACATGGACTTTCATGCTTTCCTTTATCTTTCTATGTTGGATTTCTGCCTAGAGGCAGAGCGACAGGAAAGTCAGAAAGGTGCCATGCCACCTGACTCTTCACTTTTTCGGTTCCTACAACATTGGAATCATAGGAATGAAAAACCATAAAGAGATTAAGTCTGTGTTTGTAGTCCTGTCCCCTCACTGGCCCCTGTGCTGGATCCCTTTTTCTACATTTTTATTCTTGACTGTCATTTATCCCAAGGAAGTTTTGGTCAATAAAAGTTTACAAAAGGATGCCTCACAGAACATTCCCATTTTCAAATAAGGAACTTCTGGAATGAAAAACTGTGAGTCTTATTGAGGAAAGTTCATGCCCATCACAAGACATATCTTTTTAAGTAGGGGAAGAGGGTTTCTATAATCTCTTCACTATCTCTCAAATACATACAAGTGCTCCTCATGTCAGAGGAGACTGGACTCATTCAGTTGATGATAGCTTGAAGTTGCCTATTGCAAGCCCCAAACTGAGATTCCTTAAAAGCTGGTTTTTCATCTTTTTTTAAAAGAGCATTATAACATTCCTGGCCTCTCTCTGTTTTCTAATTCACTTCGTTCCTGCACCTTTCGGCGCTGAATCTACCCTTTGCTCTGCTTTGTGATACTGGAGGAGACTTGGTGAACGTTTCTTCTTTGCCATGTGGCAGATGTTAAGCTTTGTCAGTAGAGGGCACTAGAAGGCCACTGCAGGAGGAAAGAATGCTCTTCCAGGTTTCAGTGTGCTTTTTGCTAATTGCTTCTGTGGCCTTTGGCTCTCGGTGGCATTTGGGACACCCTGTGGTTCTCACCCTCCAGCGAATTCTTCTGGCACCTAATCTGGTGGCTTCTCAGTGAGTTTCAAAGGCACCCCAGCAGGTGGTCTTATGCTTGCCAGCCCTGGCTTGTCTCACCTCAGAGAACTTCACCACTGAGGCTCATAGTGATAACCTTTCCACTGAGGCCTGAATCTCACAGTTGGGTTTGGGGGCAGGGGCTCTTTCAATTTTGTTTCTTCTTGGGTACTCCGTCTTAGTAGAGGTAGCAGCTGCTTCCAATACCTGCTATAGCTGTATTCTTTAGAATTCTCTTTACTTCTTAGTATCTAATCCCCTGTTACAAGTTAAACATTCTTTTTTGTTTTGTTTTGTTTTTTGTTTTTTCGAGACAGTCTTGCTCTGTCGCCCAGGCTGGAGGGCACTGGTACAATCTCGGCTCACTGCAACCTCTGCCTCCCGGGTTCAAGCATTCTCCTGCTTCAGCCTCCTGGGTAGCTGGGATTACAGGCGCCCGCCACCATGTCTGGCCAATTTTTGTATTTTTAGTAGAGACAGGGTTTCACCATGTTGGCCAGGCTGGTCTTGAACTCCTGACCTCACGTGATCCACCCGCCTCGGCCTCCGAAAGTGCTGGGATTACAGGCGTGAGCCACCATGCCCGGCCTAAGCTAAACATTCTTTATATTAAATTTTCTTTGTTCAAATTTCTGGTGTGGTTTCTGTCTTTTGATTGGACCCAAACTGATAGATCCTAGAGGATGAGAAATGATTTATGCAGATGGTGAGTTTGGGGAGGAACTGGTCTTGCATGGTCCTGCTCTTTCCCTTCTGCTTTCTGCTGGAAGTTAGCCTGCCTGCTTGATTGCTGTCAGCTTAGTTAAGCTCAGGGGCAAAGGCTCTGCTCCCGAGTGAGGTACCTGTGGTGATCCAGCCCAGTCCCAAGACTGGCCAGATAAGTCTACCTCCAACTCTGCCTTTCAGTTTGAGAAGGCCCAGATGTAAGCTACATTCTCCAAGATCAGTTCTATCCATAATAAAGGTGTTATTTTGGACCTTATCTGCTGACTGTGTTCATCGTGTTCAGAATCCAGGTAGGGAGAAGTCCTGCTTTTTATTGCCACTTCACTTTCCCCAACAATTTTCATATAAAACAACTAATTTAAAATAACTTGCCGCCAGAAAAAGTGATTGATACGCACAGCATGTTTAACTTTTGGCTTTAACTGTACCCTGGCCCTCCACCATATCACTGGTTTTTATGCCACCACACGTATAAAGCTTTTTTTTTTTCCTTAAAATGCTAATCTAATTGAGGAGTTATTCTACATCTCTCATTAGACACACTGTAATGATCACCTTCAAAGAACACACTTCCAAAGAACCCAGGTAAACAGTCCAGAATGTGATGATGGGAAAGCGTTTAGAGAACAACATGATCTATTTGAAACGCATATCTTTAAAATCATGATTTTTTTTAAAAAATTATGCGTTTACAAATGTGTGTGAAAAAGAACAGGCTTGTGGTTTCCACTCTATGTGTGAAGGACCACCTAGGAAAAGGATCGTTAGCCAGCCCTGGGGCAAGCTCTACTTCCCTGACACATTGGACATTATCAGTTGGAACTGATGATATTGTTGAGTTCTTACTGAAGGAGGAAATTAAAGAATGGATGTCAGTAAAGACCACATTGGCTCAGACAATGAGCCACACACCCACTCGTCCCTTCCATCATCTCTACTGACATGGCACCTTCTGTTGTCCTTTACTTTCTCCTGCACTCTTCACGCATGGCTGAATTGCTTATGTGTCCTGTGTGTTTGCATAAGGAGAGTACAGTAGAAGGAAAGGTACCCCAATGTGCTTTAGAGATAATGAGAAAATGTGATTCATGCGTTTTGTGAACATTTAAGTTTTGCGGTAGTGGTCAAGGATTAATAGAGCTTAGTGACACCCCCCAACCTCTGTAAGTCATTATCACAGGCCTGGGGTAATAATACTTGACATGGGAAACATGTAATCTTCATATTCTGAGATGTCCTTTGAAGCAGATTGGTGCTGGTATGTAGTAACTTTACATGTTAGGATGTATAGCCTAACATTGCAAATGGCATTATTTAAGGTATAGGACCAAACAGGTCATTAGGAATCAGAAGCAAAAGAATCAACAAGGCCAGGTGTAGCGGTTCATGCCTGTAATTCCAGCACTTCGGGAGGCCAAGGAAGGCAGATCACAAGGTCAGGAGATCGAGACCATCCTGGCCAACATGGTAAAACCCCATCTCTACTAAAAATACAAAAATTAGCTGGGTGTGGTGGCACATGCCTGTATTCCCAGCTACTCAGGAGGCTGAGGCAGGAGAATCGCTTGAACCCAGGAGGCGGAGATTGAAGTGAGCCAAGATCATGCCACTGCACTCCAGCCTGGGTGACAGAGCAAGACTCCTTCTCAACAAAAACAAAGAAGAATCAACAAGCTTGAAATATAACTACAAGTCTTTGCTTTTCTCCTTACTACCTTTGGTAATTTCTTCAGTTACTGTAAAGTATCATTGTTATTAATCATAGACACTTCCTTTCTTAGACAGTGGTGATCTAAGGCTGAGATGTGATTTAGGAGAATTTTGTCTTTGCTTTCTTCCAGACATTTCCCCATCTAATGTTCTTCTTATACACCTCTTCTTCTCTTCCTTTTCCCTACTTTAAGGGATTGACCCTGATTGGGAGGTGCCTTTGTGGTGGATTTAGCACTTAGCATGGATAGGATATCTTTTTCAACCTGGACAAATCTTTCACATTTAATGAGGGTATAGTATGTAGCGTTGTGATACTGATTTCTGTTTCATTTCGTGTCATCTATTTTCTAATTATAAATGTCTCCAACTATTTCTGTAATTTTTTCAAATGTTTTCTCTAGTGGAATTACTAGCATATGTATATATACTATAATACATATATAAATACACGTGTTGCCGGGCGCGGTGGCTCAAGCCTGTAATCCCAGCACTTTGGGAGGCCGAGACGGGCGGATCACGAGGTCAGGAGATCGAGACCATCCTGGCTGACACGGTGAAACCCCGTCTCTACTAAAAAATACAAAAAACTAGCCGGGCGAAGTGGCGGGCGCCTGTGGTCCCAGCTACTCGGGAGGCTGAGGCAGGAGAATGGCGTGAACCCGGGAGGCGGAGCTTGCAGTGAGCCGAGATCCGGCCACCGCACTCCAGCCTGGGCGACAGAGCCAGACTCAGTCTCAAAAAAAAAAAAAAAAAAAAAAAAAAAAAAAATACACGTGTTTATATATGTACATATAAATACATATATATGTACATATAAATACATATATATGTACATATAAATACATATATAATATATAACATATATAAATATTATATACAATTACATTGTATATAATACATATATAGATATATGTATTATAGTATATATACATATGCTAGTAATTCCACTAGAGATTATGTATTATATGTATTACATATATATACTATAATACATATATATACACAATATATATATATATTTTCAAATGTTTTCTCTAGTGGAATTAGTAGCATATGTGTACATACATATAAAATGTATAAATATATATATTTGAAAGACAGTCTTACTTTATCACCCAGGCTGGAGTACAGTAGCTCCATCTCGGCTCACTGCAGCCTCGACCTCCCAGGTTCAGACGATCCTCCTGCCTCAGCCTCCCAAGTAGCTGATACTACAGGCACCTGCCACCATGCCTGGCTAAGTTTTGTATTTTTAGTAGAGACAGGGTTTCGTTGTGTTGCCCAGGCTGGTTTTGAACTCCTGAACTCAAGTGATCTGCCCGCCTCAGCCTCTCAAAGTGCTAGGATTACAGGCATGAGCCACCACACTGGTCACATAAGTATATTTTGAATATATCTTCGTCTGTATCACATATGCTGGGGTTATTACCTAGGGGTACCCACCACTGGAACAAGGTAGCAGATTCTTGCAAGTGGAACCCAGCAATAGGGTTTAAAGTTTGTAGCTGCTGGAATGCAACAACTCAAGGTCACTATTTACAGTGTGTTCTATGGAGTTTTGGCCCATGGAGCACTATTAATAATCCTGTGGGACCATTTGCTGATTGCTTCTTCCTTGGCTGTAGCTCTGTTGCCCCCACTGCTGTGAAATTGCTCATTGAGCCACCCCCAGAAGATGTAGCAGTATATTCTCTCTTTGCATTTAATTTCTTGGAAGGATACTAAGTGTTCACTTGTCAGTGCTTTTGCCACCTAAGAAATATTTTAAAAGTTTGAAATCCCATATGACATGTGGCATATGTAAGGTATTTCAACCTTCTTTCTAATAGTAACAAAAATAGAAAACCTAAATGTTCACCAATACATGAATGGCTAAATAAACTATAGTTACTCACTTTGTGGAATGCCATTTAGGTATGAAAGTGATATGGATGAACTTTAAGTGGTATTACTGAATGGAAAAAATAAGTACCAGGACATTTATGTGGTGTATAATCCCATTTCTATGCCTTCAACTGTATTATAAAAATTAATTATAAAAATTAAGGCCAGGAGCAGTGGCTCAGGCCTGTAATCCCAGCACTTTGGGAGGCCAAGACAGATCACCTGAGCTTAGGAGTTCAAGACCAGCCTGGCCAACATGGTGAAACATTGTCTCTACAAAAATACAAAAATTAGCTGGGCATGATGGCAGGTGTCTATAATCCCAGCTACTTGGGAGGCTGAGATGGGAGAATCACTTGAACCTGAGAGGTAGAGGTTGCAGTGAGCCAAGATCACTCCATTGCACTCCAGCCTGGGCGAGTCAACGAGACTCTGTCTCAAAAAATAAAAAATTAATGTATCGCCCAATTTATATTGTAACATATACTTACAGCACAGAAAAACTGTGTGTATGTGCATATATATATATATATATAAATATATAAAATATTTATAGCAGATACTACAAATGCATATAATAAAAGGTCTAAAAGAATACAACCCATACTGATAATGGGGAGGAGATTGGTATTAGGAGTTATAATGAGGAGGAATTTTGCTTTTTATTCTCTACATTCCAGTATTGGGGATTTTTTTTTTTTTTTTTTTGGATGTAATTTCACTCTGTCGCCAGGCTGGAGTAGAGTGGTGCCATCTTGGCTCACTGCAACCTCCACCTCCCAGGTTCCAGCGATTCTTCTGCCTCAGCCTCCTGAGTAGATGGGATTACAGGCTCAGGCCACCACACCTGGCTGATTTTTGTATTTTTCTTTTTTTTTTTTTTTTTTTTTTAAGTATGGATGGGGTTTCACTATGTTGGCCAGGCTGGTCTCGAATTCCTGACCTCAAGTGATCTGCCTGCCTTGGCCTCCCAAAGTGCTGGGATTACAGGGATGAGCCACCGCGCCTGGCCAGGGAATGTTTTTTACACTGAGATGAATCACGTATTACAATTAAATGTAAACTTTTTAAAATAATTGATTTTGAACAGGTAAGATGTGACTTAGGGAGAAAAGCAACTTTAGGAACAGCTGGGGCAAGATACTGAGAGAGACACTGAGAGAGACACAGACACATGACTGACTATTCAACTTTATTAGTGGGATCTACCAATTATAATCAGAATGGCAGCTCTGTTGCTGTAGTTAATACTATCAGGACAGTTAATTACACTCAAGCGTCTTGCTTTCTTGCTGTTATGAGTAAGTAAATAGAATGTCTTTTTAACACATTCCTAAGTGTTTAACTGGATGTTAACAATTGTTTCTTATTTATTATACTTCATTCTTTCTATCTTCCTCTGTTATTCCCCTTCTCCTCCAACACCCTCCTCCCCTAGTCAGCTGATTTATGTCCCCTCTGTGAACAGAGGTCCTGCTTTAAAATTCACAACTTTCAGGAAGCCTTTCTTAATTAACTCTGCCTCACTGAGAAATTTTTTACTCAGCATCTCCTTGGTGAGTGTGCTTTAATGTTTGAGGGCTTCATTTTGCACCTTCTTGAGGCATTGCTTGCTAATTGGTTTTCGGTCTTTTTTTTTTTTTTTTTTTGCATATATGTTCTCTTAATTCATCTTCCAAACTAATGGACTCTTCATGAGATAAAATATGGGAAAGAGTGGGGCCTATGGGCATTGGAGACAGAAATGCCTGAATTTAAAACCTGGTTCTTCCAATTTTTGCTGAATGTTCTTGAGAAAATTTCTTCTTTTAAGTTGCGTTTTCTTCACTTGTGAAACTGGAATAATTCCTATTTATAGAGTTGTTGCAACGTTTAGTTGACCTATATGTGAAGCACTTGGCATGAAGCTTTGTGGTAGTAAGCACTCAACATATGATGGTTATTGGTATTCATCTCCTTCTGTCTCTGACCCCACTATGTGTGTGTGTATAATGGTCGTGACATCAGCTATTGTCTACAGTGAGGTTTAAATTATGATTTTTTGCTCATTTTGGTTATATATATTCAGGGACCTGGAGACATTTGGGCTTCAAAAGCAGAGGAATGAGGCTTATATTGTCAAATCCAAATCAAGTCAATATTCCTTTATTCTTCAAATCTGCTTGCTGTGAATAATTTAGTTGGAATTTGCTCATCTCCGAAAGGGCTATTCTGTATTTGTCTAATTTTATGCTACTTTGAAGACCAAGTCATATTTTGTCCTATCACCATTTCTTGGCTTACCTACAACATGTATATGTTTGTATGTATTCATTCAAAAAATTTACTGAGTAGTTCTGTGCTGGGCACTATAGATACACAAGAAACATGAGTAGGAGCTTGCCAGGTGGACAAATTAGGGAGAGCATTCTAAACTGGAGGTACATCATGTGCAAAGTTCCTGAGGCATGAAAGGATAGGACCTGTTTTGGAGCCACAAGTACTGTGCAGCACAGTGCTATGGTATCTGGTGAGCAAGTGGTTTAAGATGAAATCAAGTAGACAGGTAGGTGATAGGCAAGACTATTTGTATATATCATGCAAAGGGGTTAACATTTTGTCATTCTGGCACTGTGCATCTGCTGAAGAATTTTGAGCAAGGAAACAACGAGGTCATATTTGTGTGTTATAAAGAAATTCTAGCTACCAAGTACAAGATGGATTAGAGGGGTGTGAGGCAGAGGGAAGGAGAAAAACAAGGAGGCCACTGGAGTAGTATGGGTATGAGATGATGAGTGACTGGACTAGGATGTGAAAGAGGGGACAGGTTATGAGTAAGGGATTTAGGAAGTAGAACTGAGAAGACTTGACATTTGATTGGTATATTAGTTTTCTATTACTATCATAACAAATCACCACAAACTTAGAGGCTGAAAACAACACAAATTTATTATCTTATAGTTCTTTAAGTTAGAAGTCTGCCATGGGTCTCAGTGGGCTAACATCAAGGTGTCAGTAGGGCTGTACTCCCTTTTTAAGCCTTAGGGGAAATTTATTTTCTGGCTCATTAAGGTTTTTAGCAGAGTTCATTTCCTTCTTTCTATAGAATTGAGGTTCTCATTTCTTTGCTAGGTATCAGCTGAGGCCCATTTCCATCTTCCAGATGCTGCCTGCATTCCTTGGCTCATGGCCACTTCCTCCATTTTCAAAGGCAGCAATGACAGGTTAAGTACCTTTCATACATTGAATCTCTCCTGACTCTTCTTTTTTCTTTCTGCCTCCCTCTTCCACTTTAAAAGACTCATGTGATTAAGTTGGGCCCGTCTAGGTAATTCAAGACAACCTCCCCGTCTCCAGGACCTTTACCTTAATTACATAAATAAAGTCCCTTTGCCATATAAAGTAGAATATTAATAGGTTCTGAGGATTAGAATGTGGACATCTTTGAGGGAGCCATTATTCTGTATGCTCTAACTGGATATGGCAGAATGCAGAATCCAGGTTTCTGACTTCAACAGAATGCAGCCTTAAGAAAGGAAGGTGGAATGCAGCCTTAAGAAAGGAAGATGTTGTGGCTGGGCACAGTGTCTCACGCCTGTAATCCCAGCACTTTGGGAGGCCGACGTGGGTGGATCACCTGAGGTCGGGAGGTTCGAGAGTAGCCTGACCAACATGGAGAAATCCTGTCTCTACTAAAAATACGCATTAGCTGGGCATGGTGGCATATGCCTATAATCCCAGCTACTAGGGAGGCTGAGGCAGGAGAATCGCTTGAACCTGGGAGGCGGAGGTTGCAGTGGGCTGAGATCGTGCCATTGCACTCCAGCCTGGGCAACAAGAGTGAAACTCCGAGGCCGGGCGCGGTGGCTCAAGCCTGTAATCCCAGCACTTTGGGAGGCCGAGGCGGGCGGATCACGAGGTCAGGAGATCGAGACCATCCTGGCTAACATGGTGAAACCCCGTCTCTACTAAAAATACAAAAAACTAGCCGGGCGTGGTGGCGGGCGCCTGTAGTCCCAGCTACTCGGAGGCTGAGGCAGGAGAATGGCCTGAACCTGGGAGGCGGAGCTTGCAGTGAGCCGAGATCGCGCCACTGCACTCCAGCCTGGGTGACACAGCGCGAGACTCCGTCTCAAAAAAAAAAAAAAAAGAGTGAAACTCCGTCTCAAAAAAAAAAAAAAAAAAAAAAAAAAGGGAAAATGTTTGCTTTTGAACATGTTGACCTTAAGATGTCTCTGGGAAATTAAAATGCAACCATCTGGTAAGTAGTCAGATGCACCAGCTAAAAGGCAGACAAGAAATCAAGGCATGTGAGGAAGCTGTCAGCATACAGTAAGCCCTCAGTGAATGTATGGAATGGGAAGAGAATAGGGAGAAGAACAGAATTCTGGGATCGATAATGTTCTAACTGCAAAAGAGGGAGAAGCACTCACAAATGAAACAAGAATAACCTACATGGTTTCCCTTCACTGGTGTTCTTTTTGGGTTGTGAGAGAATTAGAATTTATATTGCCAGTCCAAACAAAGTACTGCAAAGTCTTCAAATTCATTTGGTTTTCATTATGTACAGATAATAATCTTTCACAAGATCTTGCTTTACTGAACCAAAGTAGGATGAACTCCAGGAAAGGCAGGACATTTACAGGATCAAATGAGGTTCCCTTAACCAACTTTCTATGATGCTGGGCTCCAAAGAAGATGTTTCCTTGTGTGATGGTTATGTGAAGCCATAGAGGGTTGGCGGTGACCCGGGTGAGTGGCGGTTTGCTACCATTCTCCTCAGGCCAACAACTAAACAATACCCCCTGTGCATATTTCCTGTGGAGAAAGAGACTGAAAACAGGAAGGTACATTGTTCTCTATATTAAAGTGGATATTCACCATCTATTTCTCACTGGACCCTTGCCAGGTCACTCTCTGCTTATGGAAGAGAGATGCCCCTTCCCTGCTGGGCTGGCCAGTGTTGAGCCTACTAGTGTCATTTCAGTCAAATCTGTTCAATCTGTCTACAAATGACTTAGTCACGGTGAACTGCTTTGGAGGTGAATTAAGTCTATTAGACAGTGGATTGCTTAGGCAGCTCTTCTCTGTGGGACTGACCTCAGTGAGAACAGAATGATCAGTTAACCTGAGAAGATCAAGGGAAGTACAAATCCTGGAAAGTGCTGTAGAGATGATCTAGGATAACCGACTCACTGAAAGATACAGCACCAAAGCTGCCCACAGAGGTGAGCTGGCAGGGCACGTGGATGTAAAACCTCAGATAGCCACAGGCAGTAAGAACTGCCGAGCCAAACTAGCATTGAAGCTGAAGTTATGTGATGGTACTACGGAAAGATGAAGGCATATATTGTTGAATGGAGTGAATGAGATAAAGAGGCAGCCTCCTCCTTTGTCTCTGATCCAGGAGAAGGGGGAAAAAAATTAACTGCTATTCTTTCTGGGTCATACACAGATAATTTACTGGTTTTTGAATTATAAGATGTGAAGGGTAACTAAATTCATATGCAGAACAGATAAATCATCTCCTTCCTCTAATCATTCTTCCTCCTCACCTTATCCTTTCCTGCTGCTCTCTCTTCAGATCCAAAAGATCATATATAGTCTAGCCTCAAAGTTACTTTTTTTGGACTTACTATGCTTTTTTATGTCCCTATGTCTTGGCACATGTTGTTTTCTGAGCCTGAAATAGCTTCACTCTCCTTCTGTATCTTGAAAAATCCACTCTAATTTTCAGGAGCCAGCTCAAGTTTATCTTCTTTATAAAGTATTTTGGGACTCCCTAGATGGAGTAAGCAGCACCTTAATTATTCTACGCACGCACCATGCTTGTGCTTCTAGTATGTCACTTATTGTATTATGTTCTCATCATATGGTAGGAAAATACTCGGAAAGGTTATCTCACTGAGGATTAGACTCAGCTGCATGTACTAGTGGCTTGCAGAAAACGGAAGACTATTTCTCTCTTACAAAGGAAGATTAGGGGGAAGCAGAGTAAAGCTGGTATGGCAGCTTTGCAATGTCATCATGAATCCAGTTTTCTATCTGTTTGCTTTATCATACTCAGCTCATAGTTTTCATTTTCAAGTTCATCTTGAAATTGATGTACTCAATGGCTGCTCAAGCTCCAGCCATCATACCCATGCTCTAAAAAGAAAGAAGGGGGAAGAGGAAGAATGTCATGTCTCCCCTCTTTTAAGGAGACTTTCTGGAAATACCATATAATAATTCTATTTATAAATCATTGACTAGAACTCGGTCACAGAACCACATCTAGCCGTGAAGAACTCAAGAAATTATGATCTTTATTATGGCAGCAGTATGCTGAATTAAAAATTGCGCCATAAGAAATGAGAAGATAATGGATGTCGAGGGACAACTTGTGGTCACATTGTCTGATATATATTTATTTCTGGTAATTCCTGCTGCTTCCCATTCCTCTGCCTATTGAATCTGAGCAATCCATGGCTTTAGGAAGCAGTTGGAATTCCAGGTCAAAACAAGGATCACATGTGATGGCTTTAAAATTTATAGCCATAATTCAGGTGTGCAGAACTGTCACCTTCTTCATTTTCTGAACTTGAGTTGCCCACAAGCCCCTATTTCCATGTATTGCTAGAAAAAACTCTCATCAATTAAAGGTAATGTAGTCACTTCTGTTTTAAAATCAGTTCTCTTTGGGGTATTCAATCAAATTCAGGGCTCTTCCCCCATGCCCCACCCCCCCCCTTTTTGCCCTCTCACCAGGAGGTGGTCTGGTTATCTAACATTCTTTCTGCCATTCTCTCATTCTCTTGGACCTCCAATTATTAGGTATGGTATATATCTGTCTCCTTCTCTACCCGTGAACTTCACAGAGTCTGGGGCATTGTTCTGACTGTTTGACTTTCTCCAGTGCTTGTTGCAGAAGTTGATACATAGGAAATAGTTAAAAATGTGACTATTGGCCGGGCACGGTGGCTCAAGCCTGTAATCCCAGCACTTTGGGAGGCCGAGACGGGCGGATCACGAGGTCAGGAGATCGAGACCATCCTGGCGAACACGGTGAAACCCTGTCTCTACTAAAAAATACAAAAAAAAACTAGCCGGGCGTGGTGGCGGGCGCCTGTAGTCCCAACTACTTGGGAGGCTGAGGCAGGAGAATGGCGTGAACCCGGGAGGCGGAGCTTGCAGTGAGCTGAGATCCGGCCATTGCACTCCAGCCTGGGCGGCAGAGCGAGACTCCGTCTCAAAAAAAAAAAAAAAAAAAAAAAAAAAGTGACTATGAATTTATGAGTATATTTTAAATGCATCACATAATTAATTCAAATGGTACCATAATGATCTGAAAATCCTGTACAATTAAAAGTCTATTTCACTAAAGCCCCTGGCACTATGTTTATAGCTTTCTTATAGCACTAATAATCCTCAGTTCTGTTATAGTAGTTTGTGCGCTTGCCTCACCCCTCATTAGTGTATCTGCTTCTGGAAGAATGTTCCTGATCTTTGTAACTTTCACAGGTCCTGAGAAGGCCAGGGACATAGTAGGTCTTCAGTCAATGAAAATGAATGACTACAGGAATAGGGGTTGGCACTTTATAATCCACCACTAAAAAATGACTCTTATATGAGAACAAACAGATTTTATTAGAGCTGTTTAGAACGATATCAATAAAAACAAGTTGATATTTTGCCTTTAATGAAACTCTTTTTTTTAAGAAAAAATTGCTGTTGTTTTTTCAGAAATCCTCCACCGACTTTACTTCATCCAGAAAAATGGTGTGAAGAATTCAACCACTTTATTTCACAGTGAGTATTTCTTCCACTAAAAATTGCATATCTAGCAAGGCCTTGATCAGTGATTGCAGAAATCCAGGCTGTGGAATTTACTTGGCACTAGAGGTTGTTATGCCTGTTAGCACATTATGACTCAGGGTTTGTTTTAGTAAATGATAGAACATCCCTTTGCAAGATGTGAAAGGTAAGGCATTCCATTTGACTCTCAGTTATAATAAGTCCTTCTTATCATATGGATCACATTTATCGGAGAACCTACTTTGTCCTAGGGCAAATACTGACAACTTGTCATGTTTAATGGGAAGAGATGAAACATCTAAAAATCCGATGCGCACACTAGGACTAAAGAGAAGGCAGAAGGTAGTAGCCTCCAACAGAGTTTTTGCAGTGTGAAAGTTGGGCTTGCTCTAGGATCTGTGGCTTGGGAACAAGGGTCCAGTTTCCAAGATGACTGAGGGGCAAAGTAGAATCTCAGGCCTGGGGTGCCAAGGTAAGGTATCCCAACCAAGGCTGTAAGGTATGAGGAACAAAATGAAGGCCAGGCTGATGGTGTGACATACCTGGTAGGAGCTATGTCACTAGGCAAGAATTACTGGGACTCAGACAGGAGTAGAATCAACAGTGAAACCAACAGTGGCTCAGTGTTGGGGTCATGAGCTTTTGGACCACACCAGTCCTAAATCTGAAAAAGATACTCAGACTACTGGAGGGGGTTACAAGACCCCAAGCTAGGGGCCTGGTGAATTGTGGGGACAGGAATCTAGACCAGGCATTACCAACCGTACCAAGGCACAGGAGCTTGGAAGAAGTGCTGTGGGATCTAGCATATCAAACAAGGTGTTCAGAGGTCATGGGAGGAGAAAAGAAGTGACCAAAATAGCTGATAAACAAGAAGCGGGGAAGGGTCAACACACATTTTTCTAATTTATGCCTCTGTGCAAACTTAGCTTTCACAAAGAAGCCAGGCAATAAAGCAAAGTGGGTCTTTTGATCATCTTCCTTAATAAATCACAATGCAGATCAACAATCACTTATCCATAATTCCAAAATCCAAAGAGCTCCAAAAGATAAAAGTTATTTTGTAGTCGAGTCATTTAACAGAAAAACCTAACCTTACATGAACTGATTTGGTTAACTGTGAGGCTATTTATAGTTGTTATTTATCTTACTTAATGTGAATATTCATGTGTTTGGCGGCAGATATATTTGTTTGATTATAGTGTGCTGCCCCAGATCCTGCTGGGGCTGTGACATAATATACAGTAAATGTACCAGTTTACCTTTCTAAAATTCGATAGAATTCTGAATTCCAAAATACATTTGACTCCATGGGGTTTGTGCAAACAGCTATGAACCTGTATTTCATTTTCATTTTAATTTCAAATATAGTACAGTTGAGGGTCCCTGAATTCGTTTGCTTGTCCCTTCCCTCCTGAACTTTTGCCATGTTCCTCAGGAAAGGGGAGTGGAAAA
Organism: Theropithecus gelada; assembly: GCF_003255815.1. Lineage (NCBI taxonomy): Eukaryota > Metazoa > Chordata > Mammalia > Primates > Cercopithecidae > Theropithecus > Theropithecus gelada. The sequence continues at coordinate 46,742,012 of NC_037680.1, forward strand.
GAACTCAAAGAACCCTACTAAGAAAGACTGTGTTGGAACATGACCATGAAGTTGAAGGCCAGGGGTGGAGGGTATCTCGTTGCCCCTTCAGCCCCACATTGACATTTTTGCCCTGGCTGCAGAATGCACTAGGAGCAGCCACAAGTCAAAGGTGATGGTGTCAGGCCATGTTGAGAGGAAAAACAGATACTTGTAGGAGGAATGATGCTCACATAAGAGCAGTGGAAGAGCCACTTCCAGAGGTTTGGGACCCAAAAGACTAGGCAGAGAAAACTAAAGAGCTGAAGACATGCTGGTAGCTTGGGACCACATTCCGGACCACCCCAAGGAAAGAAATCTGGGAGCTAAGGTTCCAATGATTTTGCTGGTAAAGGCTGGATCCAAAGACTTTTCCTTTTCATTTCATTGCTGCACAGAGATACCCTTGACTGACCTTGTCTAAGCTGTTGTCCTAGAAAAATCCATTACATATTCACTAATACAGCTTCCCATACCAAACTCTCCTGATGCCTCTAAAAAATGTGATTAGACTCACAAAACTTTGGCTTATGTATTTTTTTTCAAGAGTATGTTTGTAATCATAAACTAAGCACAGTATTCCTTGGATGGATTTGAGAATAAAGGTACATAATTGATGACAGGGATTGGACTACACATAATGCAGTTGACTCTTAAACAATGCAGGGGTTAGGGGTGCTGACTACCCACCACCTTGTGAAGTCAAACATTGCCTATAACTTTTGACTCTCCAAAATCTTAACTACTGATAGCTTACTGTTGACTGGAAGCTGTGCCGATAACATAAGCTGTTGATTAATACATATTTTATATGTTATATGTTTTATATACTGTATTCTTACAATAAAGTAAACTAGAGAAAAGAAAATGTCATTAGGAAAGTCATAAGGAAGAGAAATGCGTTTACTGTTCATTACTTGGAAGTGGATCATCGTAAAGGTCTTTGTCCTCATCTTTTTCACGTTGAATAGGCTGAGGAGGAGGAAGAAGACGAGGGGTTGGTTCCGCTGTCTCAGGGTTAGCAGAGGTGGAAGAAAATCCACGTGTAAGTGCATCCGTGCAGTTCAAATCCATGTTGTTCAAGGGTCAACTATGCAGAAATTCCTCCCTAACACTGATGGTTCCTTATGGCAAATCCTATTATACACCAATTCAGATCTGCTATGTTTTTCCAATTCTGAGAATTTCAGATGCACTCATTCTAAGTTGCAAAAGGTCTTGAATACTAGAATGGAGGACTAAACACAGAAAACGATGCCTTTGAATGTGCATACTATCAGGAGCAAAGCAAAAAGCATCCTGTTGAAATTGCAGGGGAGGGAGAGTCTGGAAAATTTATAATGAATCAGGAAGGCAATTAGAAATTAAGTGATTATGTGGTTTATTCCTAGTTTAAGATGGATATATGTCATCAGTCTTCTTTTTGTTTAATGAGTTGTCTTTACAATTTTTTATTACTGAAAAATTTTATATAGTAGGTGTTCATAGATTCCTTACGCACCTCAGCCCTCCAATCCTGCTTTCCCATAACATCTTAGGTTCTTCAACCATAAATTCTTCTGCAATATTTTTGGGAATATTTCTCAAAATTGGGGACTGATTATTATATTACATATCTTTAAATAGAAGCCTGCCCACCATTCCCAAATAATATACTTTCTTTTTTCTTTTTTTTTTTTGAGACAGTCTCACTGTGTTGCCCAGGCTGGAATGCAGTGGCATGATCATGGCTCACTGCAACCTTGGCCTCCTGGGATCAAGTGATTCATATGCCTCAGCTGCCCGTGTAGCTGGAATTACAGCTGTGTGCCACCAGGACCAGTTAGTTTTTGTATTTTTAGCAGAGATGGGGTTTCACCATGTTGGCCAGGTTGGTCTCAAACTCCTGACCTCAAGTGATCTGCCCACCTCAGCCTCCCAAAGTGCTGGGATTACAGGCGTGAGCCACTGAGCCCAGCCCCAGATAATATCCTCTCATTTCGTAGGGGAGACTGCTGACACTAGGCTGCCGTTACTCAGCCTATCAAATGCAGTTTGACCAAATGCCATTCATTATATTTATTCAGATCTCTAATTCAATATAAACAATGATACTCACTGGTTTTGAAATGTCTGTTTAAAGAGAGAGGCTTAGTTTGTTTTTATACTTATCTTGCTTGTATTAGGAGGCAAGGGAAAGAAAGATGGAGGATTAAGACCTTCAGATTATAAGCTTTTCATTATTGGAGGGACTGGGCTGGAGAAGATGATTATCTGGTAATTTTAGGAAAATTTCTTTTAACCTGAATTATACAGATAATTGCTTCAGTTCCCTTTGTAAACCAAGCCACAGTAAATCTAATTGTTTCTCTTTAAAGAATAAATAGGACTAAAAGTTCCTTAACGGCTTTAAGACCTTTAATACTTTGTCCTCAAGTGACTGCTGAGCCGTAACAGAGTCGATTCAATACTCTAGGTCTTTTTTAGTCCATGCTGGTTACTACCCACCAAAAGATTTTGTATTACTGCTGCAGGGATCTGAACAAGCTGGTCTGGCTGCAGCCTCGTGATTATAGCTATGTAGACAGGGGACAGGGGTGTTTGTGTGTGCACGTGCATATGCGTGTAGGAGGGCCAGGGAGGTAGGAAAGCAGGAGCACCGGGGATGTGGCTTAGTGTGTTTCACATTTATTTCCAGCCTCCTTAATTTGGGAGATAGTAGGAGAGATTTTTTAAAACATCTAAAAGTCTAAAATACTTTTAGTAAACCTGTTTGGGGCATTTTAAAAGAAGCATCAGCCTGTTTGGTTCTGAACCTTTGGTTGTTAGTGATAATTGATTCATTTATACGTATTAGTTATGCATTTGTCAAAGCATGATTCCTGACAGCTTAGTTATGATAAATTAAATGCAATGTGCACATAAATTCTGCACTGCTTTTTATCCATATGCTAGGACCCTGCTTGATGTGTTTTGTCACCTCTATAATGTGTGGTTGGCTTTGTAGAGATTTCATTATCAGCCCTTTCCCCTATGACTAAAGCTATTTGCATAACAAGTTTATCTGGTTCAAGTACCAGCCAGACTTCTGCTTGGTCAGGAGGCTCCATTCAGAAGTAGCCTTTTGATAAGATAAAAATAATTTTCATTTTGTCAACTTCACCTTGGTCCTAATGGATGCCACTTTTCTTTTTAAGTTCAAACTAATTTCAGGTCTTTGGAACAAATTACAAATATACTTTCCAAGTCATTAATCAGAAAGTATTTGTGAGCTATGCTTTCTCATTTTGCCTCTAAAACTTTAGGGGTTTTATTAGGAATTAAATTTAGGACCTCATCATCAATGGCCCTTGAGCCGATTAGTGAGACAATCAAGATGGATTTCTCTTGGTCAAGGGCAGTTCCACCAACAGCATCATGGCTCCTCAGCTTTGGATTTAATAATGACTTGAACTATATGGTCACCTGCACATGAACTGTTCTTGGAGTGGTTCGCTTGGGTGGTATAAGGGAGAAAAAGTAGTATCTTTTCCTCACCTATTGTGAGGTTAATGGCTGACATTCCTATAACAAAAGACAGATTAATAAGAGAAAAGTGAAACAAATGTATTTAATGTAAGTTTTATGTGACACAGGAGCCTTCACTCAAAAACCGAGTGAAAACTACTTTTGTGGTTAGGTTTAATGAATGATGGACAGTTGTATAGAAGTATGATTGAACAAAAAAGGGGTATGATCTAATGGTACTCAACTGGGGGAAACTTGGCAAGTGCTCAGATTCTTCTCAGCCTCTCTGTGTAACATTTCTTCCTTCTGATTATAGGGCAGGTCACCCCTCACAAGAAGATCTTCAAGAGAGAGGGGCTGGGAGAAGGTCAGAGGGACCTTTCTGTGTTTGTGGTTTTCTTAATTGTCTTCTGCTTAAAATACTCAGTATGCTGAGGAGCCTTGTTTTGGGGTAGCGTTTCCTGAACTGCATCAGCATCTAGCATACTGGAGTGTCTATTTCTCATTTCCCAGAGTGAGCATTGTGGCTGAGCCCTGCCATTTAGTCACAAATGTTGAAGCAGCCTTTCCTATCCCTCTAAATGACATTCAAATGGGTATAAGCAGTTGCACTGAATGTTAACAAGATCACTCTGAGCCATAAAACTACGAAGACTAATGGTCATTTGCATATGTTTATTCTTTAAAAATTGAAACTCAGATCTGGAACACTTCTTTCACTGTAGGCCTGAATGCTGATAAAGCTAACCATTTTGGGGTGGTTGTTTGCTTGACATTGATTGTATTTCCCTAAAGGCAACAATTCTCAGCTCTTAGCCTTTCTCCATTTTGTGTTTCAAGGCTGCTTAATTCCACATGGCTTTATAGTGTCAATGAACAACACACTTGCAATGATAAATATCGTAACTCAGTGATTAAGTTCCACAAATATTCTTGGCTGTTTAAGTCTTGTTGGATTCTCAGGAGGCCATGTGAAGGGTTAATACTTCCTAGAGTAGAAGGATACAATAACCTTTATTTACATTACTTCACAAATTCGTAATTTTAATTAAAATGAGCAGTGGTATCTCTAGTGACAGACTCTCTCCATTTTAGATTTATTTAGCCAATCATTAGCTATTATGATTTCTTGAATTAATTAGCATCTCTTGAGCTACAGGGAATTAATGAATTAATAAAAACTCATGGAGAAGCTCAAAATTAACACAAAAAAAGTTAACCCCCCCAAAATTATCCACTCCTCACTTAACATATATTGATCAATATGCTTATAAATGCAACTCAAATCCTTTCTTATTTTGAAATATTGGGATTTTGTTTTTCATGAGAAGAACAAATAAAGCTATGTGTGAATTTCAAGGTTATATCTCCCTGAAGAACATCTAATTTAGATTACCTAATAGATCATCTAAAGACTCCAAGGGCCTGATTTGATCTCACTTATACCCTACTTATAAAGTCAGCTAATAAAATCTGATTTTCTCATAGTGTAAACCAGGAAGCAGTTCAGTGTGACTTGAAGTTTGAAACATGGTACTCACATATACCTCAAATATTCTAGGAATACATCCTGTCTTCTTAGGAACCATGGCAATGTGAGATAAATGAAGGTTTAGCCTCATACAAAATAAGAAAAAGGCATAGTAACGTGAGTAATCTAGACTGTTGTCAGCGTATCCTGTTTATTTCCTCACAGATGCTGGGTTTAGATCTTGTGAGAAACCAGATCTGTAGCATATGTCATAGATTTTATGTTAGTGCTTGTGACACATTACGTTAGCTGACTTTTGTAGCTGCTGTGGATTCATTAAATTATGTCTGTACCATTTTCTCAATACTGGCTTTTCTTTCTTCTTTTAAAAAAAATTACACTTGATTTTCATACTGTAAATCGAAAAGACTCTATAATTGAAATAATAGAAAGTGAGGGTGAACGCTGCATTGTCTGTGTGTGCTTGTGCCTGGTGGTGGTGGCTCACACATTCGCCTCTCCCCAGAGTGCCGCCTGGATCATCACCAGGAAGAGGCAGCTGTGGAAGAGCAGTGCTATAGCATGTATATCCAGCTGTGTCACTTGCTGGCTGTGTAATCTTGGAAAAGATATTTAACCTGTTTGACTGCAGGTCCTCAGTTGTCAAATTGGGGCTGAGAGTAGTATCACTGCGAGGATTAAATTACATAATGTATATGTAGCGCTTGACAAATAATAATAATTAACATACGTAACTCTTTTTTTTTTTTTGAGATGGAGTCCTGCTGTGTTGCCAGGATGGAGTGCAGTGGCATGGTCTCAGCTCACTGCAACCTCCTGGGTTCAAGCGATTCTCCTGCCTCAGCCTCCCAAGTAGCTGGGATTACAGGCACGTGCCACCATGCCCAGCTAATTTTTGTATTTTTAGTAGAGATGGGGTTTCACCACGTTGGCCAGACTGGTCTTGAACTCCTGACCTCGTGATCCACCTGCCTTGGCCTCCCAAAGTGCTGGGATTACAGGCGTGAGCCACCGCACCGGGCCTATATGTAACTCTTATGCTAGGCACTCTTCTCTTCGTGTTGTATAATTAATCCTCTTAATTCTATGAAGTAGTTCTAATATTATCCTTATTTTATGGAAATTAAGGTAAAAAGAGGCCAAGAGTTCCAAGACCACAGCTAGTAAGTGGTGGAGCTGGAATTTGCACCCCAGAAAATTTGTTCCAGAGTTCACACTCAACCAGCAGTAGAGATTATTTTTATTACCCTTTGCATTTGGTCTGTGCTGCCATTCTGAAACTGTGTTTTGAAAGTGGCAATGACTTTCTCTTCTTTGACGCCAATGTGGTGTTTCAATCCGTTGTCCACTGTCTCTTTATTTAGACTTCAGCTCACTTACTTCCGCAGTTCAGGCCTCTAACACACACACACACACCCCTCCACCCCTGCTTAATGGCAACAGCTCCCTCAACCTGAGATAACTGGCTGCAACAGGAGTCAAGACAGAATCAAGCCAGATGTGGTGGCTTATGACTGAAATCCTAGCACTTTGTGGGGCTGAGGTGAGAGGATCGCTTGAGACCAGGAGTTTGAGCCTGGGCAACAAAGTGAGACCCTGTCTCCACAAAAAATTTTAAAATTAGCCAGGCGTGGTGGTGTGTGCCTATATAGTCCCAGCTACCAAGGAGATTGAAGCGGGAGGATCCCCTGAGCCACAGGAGTTTGAGGTTATAGTGAGCGAATTGTGCCATTGCACTCTAGCCTAAATGATGAAAAGAGACTTTGTTTCCAAAAAAAAAAAAAAAAATTTGACGCAGGCTCACCTTCACTTCTTTGCTCAAACCCTACCTTCCCCACATGGCCCGGGGAATACCTTCTCCAAGTTGAGTATCTCTCTCTGCTGTCAGCCAGCCACAGTCTTCTCCATGGGGAAGGAACAGTGGGAATGAAAATGGATGCCTGGACTCTGGGAGGCAGAATCCACAGTGCTTGGTAACTATAGGAGGAGACAGGTACCACAGAGAGGGAAGAGTTAAACATGACTCCAGTGTTTTCAGAATGGAAACAGGGCTTTTTGAAAATATATGTTGGAGAGATTAAGAGCACAGGATCTAAAGTCAAATTGTATTCTAGCACTGCCTATTAGATTTTTGGTTTTGAACAAGTCACTTAACTTTTCTGAGCCTCAATTTCCTCATCTGCAAAATGAGAATAATAATACTTCTCTAATAATAACAGTTGGCATTAAGATCAAGTCCGTATGTGATAGAAAACCCAAAAAAAAGTGGCTTTGAAGAATTAGACTTTTATTTTTCTCTCACATGAAATCAGCTGGGAGTTAGGCCACATATGTACTGCTGGTGTGGCAGGGCCACATGGCAGCCACCTGCGCTCCTGCCCTCAAGCTGCCCCACCAAATATGATTTCCATTCCCGTGGAACCTCAGGGGCCAAGATGGCTGCTGGAGCTCTGATATTCACATACGTATTTTAGCTAGAAAGAGAGAAAAATGCAAGTCTCCTTACCTTAAGACTCTCTGGGCTGGGTGTGGTGGCTCACGCCTGTAATCTTAACACTTTGGGAGACCGAGGCGGGCAGATCACAAGGTCAGGGGTTCAAGACCAGCCTGGCCAACATGTGAAACCCCGTCTCTACTAAAAATACAAAAATTAGCCAGGTATGGTGGTGGGCACCTGTAATCCCAGCTACTCGGGAGGCTGAGGCAAGAGAATTGCTTGAATCCGGGAGGCGGAGGTTGCAGTGAGCTGAGATTGCACCACTGCACGCTAGCCTGGGTGGCAGAGAAGGACTCCATCTCTGGGGCAGTGGTGGGGAGGCTCTCTGGCAGTTTCACACAATGTATCATTAGCTACAACTTTATCACATGGCCACACCTAGCTGCAAAGGAAGCTAAGAAATACAGTCCTCTGACTGGGCAGCAGTGGACCCAGGTCACTACTGGGGCTCTATCCCTAAGTAAAGGGGAGAGTGTATGGACAGGAAGCAATCTGCATCATGCTACTTTATAGGGTGACTGAGAATTAAGTGAGATACAGAGTGAAAGCTCAGCAAATACTAGTGATGAGTATATTATTATCAAATGAATAGTATCAAATGACAGTGATGAATACTATAACTCACAATAGTGATGCTATCCAAAGAAACGTACGAGTCAGGGAGGGAAACTATAGGGCCCAGAGGGGGATGAATCACAACAGAGAGGATCTTGAGGAGTACCTGTCAGGATCCCTCTGAACCCCAGGGCTGACGTGTGGCCTATGGGGAGAGATAAGGAAAGTAAGGACAAGGTGGGAGCAGTAGGATGTCCGTGTTGACACCTTTCCCCGTCTTCTCCTAAGAGCTGTGATGTCTTCCTAGTTCAGTGCAAAGCTCCCAGCTTCCTGCCTGCTCTTCCATTCTCTGCTGCTTCTGTTATAGTGCTTCCACAGGCTCTGGTGCAGAAGGAAATCTGGCTCTGGGTCAGTTAGAATTTTAATTAAAAATGGAAATGCAGGCTCATGTCACCAGTACTACATTCTTTCAGCCCGGCGATGATTTCTGGCAGGGATAAAAATAACAGACATAGCCCTTTGGCACTAATGAAGAAAGGGGTGTATGTGTGGGTGTGTTTTAATGAATTAAAAATTTATAACCGAAAATTTAGATACACTAAGTCATCATAGATTCTCTTGGTCTTATGTGCTTTTGGGCATATGTGCGGCTTCCACCACCTTCTTAGTATTTTAATTCAGAACTTTCTAGGGTCATCAAATGCATAATATTTAGCTGTCATACCAGCTTAGTGAATGGAGGGGGAAATCTCATAATTTATTTTTAGTATGAAGGGCTATTTAATGATTTTTTTAAAGAATAATTTTATTTAAAAGCCCTTTTTTTAGTCTCGCTCTGTCACCCAGGCTGGAGTGCAGTGGCCGGATCTCAGCTCACTGCAAGCTCCGCCTCCCGGGTTCACGCCATTCTCCGGCCTCAGCCTCCCGAGTAGCTGGGACTTAAAAGCCCATATTTTAGTGAATAATGAGAATTTTTGCCTTTAAAAGAGGCCCAAAGGTGGAACCCTGAGGCTCAAGCAGTGCTTCACACACACGTACAGAAAACCTGGCTTCAATCCCCCATGTCATGGATCGAATTGTGTCCCCTCAAAATTCCTATATTGAGGTTCTAATCCTCAATATCTCAAATGGGGCCATTACAGATGTAACTATTTAAGATGAGGTCATACTGGAGTAGGATGGGCCCCACTCTAGTATGACTGGTGTGTTTTAAAATGGGGCAGTGTGTACACAGACACACAGATAAGATCATGTGAAGACTGGAGTTATGCTGTCTTAGGCCAAGAACTACCAGCAACTAGGAGAGAGACCCGGAACAGATTCTTCCCTAGTACTTCCAGAGGGAGAATAGCCCTGCCGACATCTTGATCTTGGAATTCTATCCCTCAGACTGGAGACAACCAATGTCTGTTGTTTAAGTCCCTCGGTTTGTGATACTTTATTACAGCAGCCCTAGGAAATGAATACACTCCATGACTGGGTAGTTACAGGACCTTAAGGCATTTGATCTTCCAAGACTTGTTTCCTAAGCTGTGGGATAGTAATATTCACCCATCTACCAGTGAGGATCATGTGTACCCTTGAATATTGTAGAGCAAGCTTGTCCAATCCTCAGCCCACGGTCCTCATGCGGCCTAGGACGGCTTTGAATGTGGCCCAACACAAATTTATAAACTTTCTTAAAACATTATGAGTTTTTGTTTTGTGATTTTTTTAAAGCTCATTAGCTATTGATAGTGTTCATGTATTTTATGTGTGGTAGAAGACAATTCTTCTTCCAGTATGGTCCAGGGAAGGCAAAAGATTGGACACCCCTATTGTAGAGCATCACTACAATGTCAAGTATTAATATGAAACCATAAAACCATAGTGTATTTTCTTCCCTCCCTACCTTCCTTTTTCTCTCTTTCATGTTATTTTTTGTTTAAATATGTATCATAAGGGTTATGTTAAATTCCTCCTCCTGAACCAACTGCACAGTAGTAAAAGTGGGGAATTTCTGTAATCATCAATGATTTGCTGGCCTTCATAGAGAACTTCAGGAACTAAATATGTACTGTACATTAAGATTTCTTAGTAACAAGTATCTCTCCATAAGGAACAAATTATAGAATGAGATGGCCAATTAGTGTCATCTTGCATCCCAGCACTGACCAACTGATCGCCTCCCTGCAATGCTGTGTTAGGGAGGATTCTGACACTGCATCTAGGATACAGCATCATAATCACTTAGTGATATTTGCTATGGGTCTGAACTGGAGTACTTGTAGCTCATACCTTTGTGGACCTACACTTTACATTTCTTTTTAATGGTGACCAAGTTCTTTGTTATGTGAAAATCTTTATTCATGGCAAAATTCATTTAGCCAAAGAAAGCAAATTGGCATACGTTCAACTAAATCAGCTGTAACCTAAAAATACCTGAGAGCTAAAATAAAAGTAGTTGAATAAATTTGGAGTTGTCTGTGTGAGGAGTACAGATAATAGTATTAACAGTAAGATTTATTTAAAGCTTACTGTCAGATGTTGTACATCTGACATGGTGAAATGCACTTTACTTGCATGATTTCAATGAATCCTCACTGCTGCCATATGAAGTAGGTTACTACTCACACAGGAAGCTGAGCTTCTTATAAATCAAGTGATGGGGGCGTGCGCGGTGGCTCACGCCTGTAATCCCAGCACTTTGGGAGGCTGAGGCAGGTGGGTCACTTGAGGTCAGGAGTTCCAGACCAGCCTGGCCAACACAGTGAAACCCTATCTCTACTGAAAATACAAAACTTACCCGGATGTGGTGGCATGTGCCTGTAATTCTAGCTACTTGGGAGGCTGAGGCATGAGAATCGCTTGAACCTGGGAGGTGGAGGTTCCACTGCATTCCAGCCTGGGTGATGGAGTGAGACTGTCTTGAAAAAAAAAAAAAAAGAAAAAGGAAACAAATCAAGTGATGGGTTTTAGGCCTCACAGCTGGCAGAGCTATCATTTAACACCAGGTCTGTGACATATTTCAATATCTGCTGTGACGCTTATGATGCTAGAGTGTGCATGCATGAATATGTGTGTTTGAGGTGAAATTCACATAAAATATTAACTGTCTTAAAGTGAACAATTCAGTGGCATTTAGCACATTCACAATGTGTGCAACCACCACTTTGATCTACTTCCAGAATGTTTTCATCACGCCACAAACTCCGCATCCATTAAACAGCTATTCCTCATTTCCTTCTCCCCTCCAGTCCCTGACAAACAGCAATCTGCTAGATTTACCTATTTTGGATATTTCATATAAATGGAATCATACAGTAGGTGACTCCCTTTTCTTAGTATAATATTTTTGGCCAGGTGCAGTGGTTCACACCTAGCACTTTGGGAGGCCAAGGTGGACAGATCATTTGAGTCCCAGAGTTTGAGACCAGCCTGGGCAACATAGCAAAACACTGTCTCTGTGAAAAAATGAAAATAAAGCAAAATATAATGTTTTTGAAGTTCGTCCATGTATCAGTATCACGTATCATTATTTCGTTCCTCTTTATGGCTAGATAATATTGTGTTGTTGTTGTTGTTTTGAGACAGAGTCTCGCTCTGCCACCCAGGCTGGAGTGCAATGGGGCAATCTCAGCTCACTGCAACCTCCGCCTCCCAGGTTCAAGCAATTCTCCTGCCTCAGCCTCCTGAGTAGCTGGGATTACAGGTGCCTGCTACTACACCCGGCTATTTTTTGTATGTTTAGTAGAGACGAGGTTTCACCATGTTGGCCAGACTGGTCTCGAACTGCTGACCTCAGGTGATCCTCCCACCTCAACCTCCCAAAGTGCTGGGATTACAGGTGTGAGCCACCGTACCCAGCCCATATTGTGTATATTTTGAGGCAGCATATCAGCATCCTATGTACCTCCTTCACCTGGAAATATGAAGAAAACCCAAGTCTGGCTACTGAGACACCTCCTCCATTTCCCCCTGTCATTCTCACATGGTGCCATGGATGAGCAGACTGCTAAAATATCAGGTGCTCTCCCTCTCCCTGGACATGGAGTGTTTGGATGTGGTCTTCTGCCCGCCTGATGCATGAGGCCAAAGCACCCACAGGCTCTAGATGTAGGAGAGCTGGCTATAGCTTAGCATATGTGCTTTCCCTAATCCACTTCTAGTAGTAGTTTTGTTATCTGGCTTTTTCTGGCTACCCAGAACATTCCATCTTATAGGTGCTGGGTGTTTCTGGGTGATGATTCAGATCTCTGCTCCAACTAGAGCAGCAGCTTTCGTAATACTCTCCCTGGATCTCATCACAAATTATCCTGCACAAAACAGTCAATGTGATCTTTCTGAATCCCTAAACTGATCAAGTCATGCCCTACTCATAATTATTCTGTGGCTTCTCAGTGCTTATAGGGTGCATTAAAACTCTTTAACACACAAGGCCATAAAGGATCTGCCCCTTTCTCTGCAATATCATTCTCTCCTCCAAACTCCCTGCACATTCTAGAAAAATTGAACAAGCGATGCTTCCCCTGACTGCCCCAGGAGGACTCAGAGGACTCTTCCTTCACGCTTTTATGTCAGCGTTGTGCCTTTTACATAACTTTATAATAGAGAGGGGAGAGGGAGCATGTCAAGCTATACTGGAAATATTTGTTTCCACGTCTGTCTCCCCACTCAAACTGTAGATTCCTTGAGAGCAGAGAATGTATCTTTACTGCTGCATATCCCCAATACCTAGCACAGTTCCGAGAACATGGCAGGAACTCAGTAAAGTAAATATCCGTTCCTTTTGAAGAACCATGAATTCTTTAGAGGAAGTGATACTCTTAAAATTATACACCCCATGGCCGGGTACGGTGGCTCACGCCTGTAATCTCAGCACTTTGGGAGGCTGAGGTGGGTAGATCACTTAATGTCAGGAGTTTGAGACCAGCCTAGCCAACATGGTGAAACCCTGTCTTTACTGAAAATACAAAAATTAGCCAGGCATGGTAGTGGGCACCTATAATCCCAGCTACTCAGGAGGCTGAGGCAGGAAATCACTGGAACCCAGGAGGTGGAGGTTGCAGTGAGCTGAGATTGCACCACTGCACTCCAGCCTGGACAACAGAGTGAGACCCTGTCTCAAACAAAAAAAAAGGAAAAAAAGAAAGAAAAAAATTACGTACGTCATATAATGGACCTAGTTAGAAGATGGATGTTAGAACTCATGATCTTTGGACAATCTCTTCTAATGACAAACACAATGCTAACGAAGAGAATAAGGGGTGGTAAAAGTGGTCAGATACACCTTCCTCTCCCAATATATACACACTATCCCAGAACAAAACTGAACATTTTTTTTTTCCTTCGAGACAGTGTCTTGCTCTGTTGCCCAGGCTGGAGTGCAGTGTGGCGATCTCGGCTCATTGCAGTCCCTACCTCCCAGGGTCAAGCAATCTTCCTACCTCAGCCTCCCAAGTAGCTGGGATTGCAGGCCCATGCACACCCAGCTAATTTTCTGTATTTTTAGTAGAGGCTGGGTTTTGCCATGTTGCTCAGGCTGGTCTCCAACTTGTGGGCTCAAGTGATCCGCCCGCCTCGACCTCCCAAAACCTGAAATTTTAACTGTAAGAAGAAACTTGATACGGATTGTTAAATTGATAGCTATGTGGTTAGCTGTGATTCTTTTCTGGTTGCATTGAATGCATGAAAATAATGCCAAAATGAATCTTCCCTGGCAATCTTAGTGGTTATTCCTCTCCAAAAACTTCTGCCCATTCCTCTTCATCCCTACCTTCCCTTATTTCCCACTACCAGCTCCTTCATCACATGGTTTAGAATTCCACAGAAAGGTTGAAGAGAAGCCACTTCTGAACTCTGGATTACAAGAAACATCACCATTTGAAGGCTGCCTTAGGGAAATATGCAGAGATGATGGGTAAAACTCGAGATGTGGAAAAGTTCAAGGCCTATGAATGCAACTTTACTTCCTCACTGTAAAATAAAATTAGGTTAAAATCAAGGTGTTGGCCGGGCGCGGTGGCTCAAGCCTGTAATCCCAGCACTTTGGGAGGCCGAGACGGGCGGATCACGAGGTCAGGAGATCGAGACCATCCTGGCTAACACGGTGAAACCCCGTCTCTACTAAAAAATACAAAAAACTAGCCGGGCGAAGTGGTGGGCGCCTGTGGTCCCAGCTACTCGGGAGGCTGAGGCAGGAGAATGGCGTGAACCCGGGAGGCGGAGCTTGCGGTGAGCTGAGATCCGGCCACCGCACTCCAGCCTGGGCGACAGAGCCAGACTCAGTCTCAAAAAAAAAAAAAAAAAAAAAAAATCAAGGTGTTGGCAGGGGAAAAAAGATTAGGGGCACATCTCACAGATGTTAATTTTGGCCATGTACATTAATATCTTAATACCTTAATATGATACATACATTAATAGCTTAATGGCTTCACACTAATAGATCTTACTAAAGAAAAATGATTTAGGATGGTAGTAAGCAGAAGAAATGATTGGATAAATTTGAATTTGAAGGATTTTTGCCTTTAGATGTTTCCATGGAAGATATTTTCTGTAAAGGTGATGCCTTAAGTTTATACTTTTCCAAACACGTGATATTGATAGGCCACATATATAAAGAAAAGCCCAAAAACATATTATGAAGGAAGGAAAGGAGAAAAGAAAAAAGAGAGGAAAGAAGGAAGGCAGGGAGGAAAGGAAGGCGGGGAGGGAGGGAGAGAGGGAGGAAGGAAGGAAGGCAGGCAGGCAGGCAGGCAGGCAGTTATATTCAGAATGTTCATTGTGATGGATGAGAATGGAACAAAAACATGAAGTGCTCAGCTGGGCTGAAGTCACAGGTCTGCAGGTGTCAAGAGCAGTGGTGGCTCCTTTGGGTAAAAAGACTAACAGGGCCCCAAACAAGACAGGATTCAGAGTTGGGACTCCTACTGGAAGCCAGTAAATGAGGTGGTTCATTTAGGCTGATAAAAAGTGTCTGGGAAAAAGAATGGGATAGGGGACGGGTTATGTGATCCTGTGCTCTAACTATAGCAACTTATTCCACATGTTCTCCATCGTCTGGAGTGATGCTCACCATCACCAAGGACCATGACTTTTAGCCACCTTCTGGCTGAGGCTGGTAGAAGGATATATAAGCAGCCAAGACCTGTGGCTGCCACAGTCATAGGCTCTTCCATATGCTTACTAAGACCATGGGACAGCAGTACCAAATGCCATTCTAAAACCTGGCTCTGGGCTGGAGACCCAGAGAGCCAAGCAGACATAACCATAACGTTATTAGAATAGGAGGGTGAGCACAGGGGAAGTGAGAGGGAGAGAGAAAACAAAATCCTCTTCCTCCTCACCCTTTCAGTGAGCCTGCCAACTGAAATTTCAAAACACATGAATAGATCTAAAGCTGAGGAAGACAACCCACCAAAACAACGAATGAAGCATAAATTCATTTGAAATGAGATGAAATTCATGGAATAGTCTGAAGGATTAATGTAGATAACTATTAACTTTAAGAAGGAAAACAATTTGGGATAAGATATGTAAAAACTAACTCTAATCATACAGTTGGGGCAGGGACAGCGTCCAGTGTGTGATTTAGGCATGCATAGGTTGTTTTTGCTTGTTTGTTTTTGTTGTTGCTGTTTTTGAGATGGAGTCTCACTCCATCACCCAGGCTAGAGTGCAGTGGCATGATCTCGGCTTACTGCAACCTCTGCCTCCCAGGTTCAAATGCCTCATCCTCCTGAGTAGCCGGGGTTACAGGTGTGTGCCACAACACCTGGCTGATTTTCGTATTATTAGTAGAGATGGGATTTCACCATGTAGGCTGGTCTTGAGCTGCTGACTTCAGATGATCCGCCCTCCTCGGTCTCTAAAGTGCTGAGATTACAGGTGTGAGCCACCGTGCCCAGCCTAGGCACACATAGGTTTTTGTACTCAGAGAGGGGATAGAACTACTGGAAAATTTATAGTTAATCAAACATGTTAAACTAATCTGTAGTTAAGCAAATATGTTAAAACTACAGAAAAACAATGTCTAGTTTCTAAACCAAAAGAAGGAAGGGTCTACAGAAAATTTAATCAATCTAACAGAAAGCAGGACATGAGGGAAAAAAGCATTGGAGGAAAAGGGTGGTAAAAAGAGATTTCTATCTATATGGCAGTCCTTTTGAATTATCGGGCAGTCAGTTTTTCCCAAGATTTCCAGTACACAAGCAGTGGTGTGCTGGTAAATGTTTAAACTAGATGGTTGGGCGTAGGGGTGGGAGTGGGGCTGATTTTCAGTGTGTACTCATTTTCATGGTGTAAATATTCCCACCATAGCCGATTTCAAGCTATCAATCTGATATCATCCAGTTCACAGAAGTCCTGAAAATGTAACAATAATGTCTAGTAAGCTTATGCATGCTGGTTCTAGGATACTATTGTTTACTTGTTTGGGATAAACAGGAGTTCCTCATAGTCTTCATACTGCATATAACTTTTGACAATAAAACAAAAAGATTCAACAATAAGATACCACTGCATACCTATTGGAATGACCAAAATCTGGAACACTGACAATACCAAATGCTGGCAAGGATGTGGAGCAAAAGGAACTCTCCTTCATTTTTGGTGGGAATGTAAATGGTACAGCCACTTTGGAAGACAGTTTGCTAATTTCTTACAAAAGTAAACATACGCTTACCATAGGGTCTAGCCATCACCCTTCTTAATATTTACCTAAAGGAATTGAAAACTTATATACATGTAAAAATCTGCACATGAGTGTTTATAACCGTTTTATTTACAATTGCCAAAACTTGGAAATCACCAAGATGTCCTTCAGTAGGTGAATGGATGAGTAAACTGTGGTATATCCAGACAATGGAACATTATTCACTGCTAAAAAGAAATCGGCTATAAAGCCATGAAAAGACATGGAGGAATCTTAAATTCATATTACCATTTTAAAGAAACCAATCTGAAGAATCTATATACTGTAGGATTCCAATTAAATGACATTCTGGAAAAGGCAAAACCATGGAGACAGTATGGAGATCAGTGGTTGTCAGGAGTTGCAGGCAGGGTGGGAGGGGAAGAATAGGTGGAACCCAGAGGATTTTTTGGGCAGTGAAAATATTCTGTATGATACTGTAAGGATGGATTAGATGTCATTATAAATTTGTCAAAACCCATAGAATGTACAACACTGAGAGTGAACTTTAATGTAAACCATGGACTCTGGGTAATTATGGCGTGTCAGTGTGGGTTCCTCAATTGTAACAAATGTACAGGTGGACGACGTTGACAGTGGGGAGGCTGTGCATGTTGCACGGGTGGGGTATAAGTGAAATCTCTGTACCTTTCTCTCAATTTTGCTGTGAACCTAAAACTGTTGTAAAAATGAAGTCTTTAATAAAATAAAACAAATTCTCTGCATGCTACTTTTCTAACTGAAATCATAAGGGAATTTATAATGAAAACAGGACTTGGTGGCATTCTGTTATTAGAGTATTCATCATATGGTTATAGAAGGCTAGTAATTTATGATCCTTGCTAGCAAAGCCAGATCAATACAGAGATAAATGTCCTTAGCACAATAGAATTTATATCATCCACATGATAATTGACCACTGTGTCATACATTCAATCATTCATCGCAGTATCTGATATAACTAGCAGGAAGGGTAATATGTCTATGATTTATTATTAATGCATACTAATATGAAATTCATGATCCATCTAACCTGTTACCTGTCCTTGGCAACATAGCGTGTACAGTTGTCTACCTCCAGTAATAGGATCCCACAGAAAGAATCAGACAACCCTGTTTAATGCTAGGCATTGCCTGTTGAATTAGATCCAAGAAGTGCCTGAGCTAGTGTTACTCCCTCTCTTTTCTCTTCTCTTCCCTTTCTCCTTGTCATGAGTTCTGGTTCCTTTTTTGTTTTGTTTTGTTTTTCTTTCCCCGGAGCACAGTGGCCTGTCTAGAGGAGAGATGAGTGGGTAAGTGGTCCTAAAAGAGCCTTTCATGTCACTGATTTGCTGCTATGAGTATATTTTGTGACAGTCATTCTATATCACCTATATATGCATGTCAGTGAATTACAGTGGCTTCAAGCTCAGGACACACTGTAATACCAGGGCAGGGAAGCAGCATGTCCCCTGGGGAGACAGAATGGAGAAAATTAGAAAGGAAAGCAGAAAGATAACCATTTAGAAACCCATGCATAGAGTTAACTCCCTAACAATAGGAGTCAAAACTATTCCAAACTGTCTCTCCCTCCCCCTTCTTTCCCAACCTCTTGGGAACATGTGTTGGTTGCCTGCAACGTCTGTGCTTTACTTTGCAAGGGTTAATTAGATGGCCTATTATTCAGTAAATTAAAGGCTTGGTTGCCTGAGTTCCTTTCAGAAAGGATTAGGGTCTCTGATGAGGCTTTGATGTAATGGATGGAGCTGTTCTGCTCCATCTTGTTAATGGAGGAGTTTTAAGGACTCCCCAGACTCTCTTTGGCAGTGTCTTTATTCATTCCCTTGCCTAAAAAAGAAAAAAATATTTTATCTTGCAAAAATTTAATGCTTGAACAAGGCACTGGATGGACACCTGGGGGTGGGGTGGAGGGTGAAGTGTTCGTTTCTTGTCTAAAATCACACAGAAGCAGCACTTCCTGGCTTCCTTGGGTGGCCACTTCTCTGCAAAAACCGTCTCTCCAAAAAAGCAGCAGAAGCAGTAATTTGGGCCTTGTGGTTCATTGTCCTTTGAGGCTTTTTTGCTGAGAAGTTAGGCAGGAGAGATGGCAGGTGACAGACATGGTGGTGGTTTGTGTCCTCAGAAACATGAACCAAGAAGAGTCAATAACTGCAAAATCCTAACTTGCATAAAACATGTGCAACTACATGTTATCTGACAAGATTTTTTTCCAGACTTTTTAGTGTGGTTCAGTTGTTATGAAATTCTGGCTTAGTTCATTTTCTCCAATTTGATGTTCACGTAATTGGCAATCAGCCAGAGAAGTGTTTAGTTAATTTTAGTCTACCAAAAGAACACATATTAAGGGAAGGATACAAAATGTGGGTAGACACAATGCCAGTACGACTATTGCAGCTCTAGGTCATTATCCTGCCTCTTTATCTAATCTCCTAGCCCCACTGTGTATTATGGCCTGACATTTTAGCTGGAGTAATTATTGTCATCATTTAGGGAGCAAACCGGCTGTCCTTTTGTTGCCAACTCCCACTTGTGTGATGCTCCAGTCTTATTCCTGCCCTTCCCCAACTCACACTGTTGGGACTGAATCACTTCCTCCTTTGAGTTGCTTTTGATTCATGGGTTCAACATTTTCAGCAATCTTCTTTTTATTCTTTGCAATGAATAGCACATGGTAACTTGGCATCCACCTTTTCTTTCCTTAATCGATGCCAGCATCCAGACATTCAACATGTCAGGAATCAAGGGGCCTGACCCTATAAAAATTCACCAAGTTGCTGATAGATTTAGCAATGAATTAAGACAGATAGCTCCTTGTCTCTGTATTGGCTACCCAGGGAGTTTTTTGTTTTTTGTTTTTTAACTAGATGATATAAGGTATCAGTTTAGATCGAAGAGTGTCATAAGAAACAGCCCTATGAAACCCATAACTGCATTTACTAGAGGGTGATAATATTCATTACATAGCATACAGCCATTTTTTTTTTCTTTTTCTTATTTTTTGAGACAGATTTTCACTCTTTTTGCCCAGCCGGGAGTATGATAGCATGATCTCGGCTCACTGCAACCTCTGCCTCCTGGGTTCAAGCAATTCTCTTGCCTCAGCCTCCCAAGTAGCTGGAATTACAGGTGTCTGTCATCACACCTGGCTAATTTTGTATTTTTAGTAGAGATGGGGTTTCACCATGTTGGCCAGGCTGGTCTCGAACTCCTGACCTCAGGTGATCCACCCACCTCGGCCTCCCAAAGTGCTGGGGTTACAAGTGTGAGCCACCACACCTGGCTGTATGGAGCCATTTCTATGAAAACCCTGGAAAGCTATATCTTTAGTCTTGTTACCTGTCATTACATCATAGTTCTCCAAATTGCTGGTCTGTTTCATTTATTTATTTATTTATTTATTTATTTATTTTTATTTAAAAAAAAAAATGTTTTAAGACAAGGTCTCACCCTCTGGCCCAGGCTGGAGTGCAGTGTTACAATCATGGCTCACTGCAGCCTCAACCTCCTGGGCTCAAGCAGTCCTCCCACCTCAGCCTCCCAAGTGGCTGGGACCACAGGTGTGCACCACCATCCCCCCCGATTTAAAAACAATATTTTTGGTAGAGACAGGGTCTCCCTGTGTTGTTCAGGCTTGTCTCTAACTCCTGGGCTCAAGCAATACTCCTGGCTCAGCCTCCCAAAGTGCTGGGATCACAGACAGGTGTGAGACACTGTGCCTGGCCTAGTCTGTTTTTATATCTTGGATTTTAAGAAATATAGAACAGAATCCTCATCTCTACTAAAAATACAAAAATTAGCCAGGCATGGTGGCAGGCGCTTGTAATCCCAGCTACTCAGGAAGCTGAGGCAGGAGAATCCCTTGAACCTGGGAGGCAGAGGTTGTAGTGAGCCAAGATCCCGCCTTAAACTCCAGCCTGAGCAAAAGAGAGAGACTCCATCTCAAACACACACACACACACACACACACACACACACACACACACACATATATATGTATACTATATATAAAACAGACTGCATTTTTTCTTTCACTTTGTCTGATATAAAGCCCAGAGCTCCATTTGTGGACACCTCTAACAGTCTTTTATTTGGTATTCTAATTCCTATTAGATTCCAGGGGGTATCTTTCTTCTCTAATTTCCACTTTGCTTCATTTTTCTCTTTGGTTTATAATTTTTTTTGTCTTTCCTTATCATATATACCTTTATTTAAGCACCTATTGTTGTAAGATGTCTTAAGTTATTTCTGGAACAAGATGGAATATTTTGAAATTTGCATACATGGGTAGGAATGTAAAATGATGTTATGATTTTGGAAAACAGCCTGGTAGTTCCTTAAGAAGATAAACATAAAGTTACCATAACCAGCAATTCAGGGGAAATGAAAACATGTGTCCCATAAAAACTTGTACAGAAATGTTCGTAGTAGCAATAACTCATAATAGCTTAAGAGTAGAAACAACCGACTGGGCGCAGTGGCTCACGCCTGTAATCCAGGACTTCGAGAGGCCGAGGTGGGCGGATCACCTGAGGTCAGGAATTCGAGACCAGCCTGACCAACATGGAGAAACCCTGTCTCTACTAAAGATACAAAAGTAGCCAGGCATGGTGGAGAGCACCTGTAATCCCAGCTGCTTCGGAGGCTGAGGCAGGAGAATCACTTGAACCCGGGAGGTGGAGGTTGCAGTGAGCTGAGATCGTACCATTGCACTCCAGCCTGGGCAACGAGAGCGAAATTCCTTCTCAAAAAAAAAAAAACATAGAAACAACCTAAGTGTCTATCAACTGATAGATGGATCAACAAAATGTGGTATATCCATATAATGAAACATTATCTAACAATAAAATGAATGAAATATTAATATATGCTATGATATGAATGAACCTTGAAAACATGTGAAATGAAAGGAGCTAGTCACAAAAGACCATACATATTACGTGAAATGTCCAGATTAGACAAATCTATAGAGACAGCAAGTAGATTAGTGGTTGCCTGGGACTGAGGAGGTTGAGGGAGTATAGGGCATGAATGCTAATGGATACAGAGTTTCTTTTTTGGGGTGATGAAAATGTTCTAAAATTGATTGTGGTAATGGTTGCACAACTGTGTGAATATACTACAAATCATGGAACTGTACATTTTTAATGGATGAATTATATAGTATGTGAATTATATCTTATTAAAGCTATTATAAGAATTATTAGCAATAATTAGTTGTAAATTTTATTGAGTAGTTTTTGCTGATTTTCTTACATTTAAAATTTTTACTTAATGCCAGCTATGCACATTAGAGTTGCACCCACTCATTTTTGCAGAATCTACAGACTTGTTTGGGATTGTGGGTCTCCAAGAATAGGGGTGGCCTTCTCCATAGTATGCAAATTCCCTCTATATTGCTTAATTTATACATTTGAGCTACTGGGCAAAGGCAGTAGTTATTCAGGAGCAAGTTCTAAGCCTGTGCGCATAAAAGCTGTCAGTTCTATTTTCACTTCTCCTTGTCTTTGCATACCCTATCTCCTCTGCCCTTGTCATCTTATTCCACCTGGTAATGAAAATAAATGAGCAAGAGTGGTCAGAAAAGTAAAAGAATAACTCAGAGATGTAGCATCACTACAGGCAATGAAACAGAATGTTTCAAGAAACCAGGGTAATAGTGGTCATTAGTGACCTCTTAAACAGAGAGGTTGAATGCAATGAGAATTAAAAAGTGAACACAGAATCGGCAACTTAATGGCCTTTAGGGTCCTTTGAGAGAGGTTTTAGTTGGGTAGTGAAGATAAGAGATTTTTATGTTCACAGAGATTTAGCTACAGGCCCATCTATTAAATTTAAGTTTACCTAAGATTCCGTTGGTAACCTCTTCTCTTTTCTTTCAACACTCTTGACTTGTCTTCAAGTTCCAGGGCTACAGTCATCATCTTTCCCTTTCCACTTCATTACTTCAGACTGTATTCTTCCTAAATGAAATCACTCCCTACCTCTAATCTACTCTCTAATGTGGTGCCAGTTTATTTTCTAAAGCAAATATCTAATTGTGTTATATCCTTGTTCATGAACCTTAGTTTAATGTGGCTGAGAAAGCCCAAACTTACCAGCAAGAACTTCTAGGTTCTGAAAAGATGTTCCAGACAGACTCTCACCCCCATCTCTATTATAACTGCATTGTTCTGTTCTACTCATATCCCTAGATGAGCCTTGCATTTTATACCAATGAACTTCCTCAAAAGGCTACTGTACCCTCCACTTGGAATGCCTCTTCCCTGCATTTCCTGTCAATACCCCTTTTGTTCTTTAAGACCCAAGGATCATCTCTCATGTGAAACTCTTGCTCCTAGTTAGAATTATTTACTTCGTCTGAGCTATTCTGGTGCTTATACTTTTCAGCCTTAAATTATTATTATTTATGTTCATGTCTATTCTACTACTTCTTTCTAAATCCCATGAAAGCAAATGTCTCATTCCGGGCATTGTTTTCCCCAAGCATTTGCCGTAGCACCATTCACAGTAAATACCTAGTAAGTTTTTGAATGAATCAATGAAATCAATCTCATCTGATTCTCTAAATCTTTCATACGTGTAAGTGTGGTATTATCCCAGAAGCTGATAAGTTTCTTGTGGATGAATATAATGTCTTTTGTTTGATTTGCACTCTCTTAGCCCCAACCCCAGTCCTGGTATAGTCCTGAGCGTGTAATGATCATGCACTGTGGAATGGATTGTTCATTTCTGTTAGAGGATGGCTGGGTACTATCTATTCTTCTTGTAGGGAGAAGAATGCATACAAATGAGAACTGTGGATTTAATTCAGGGAAGGGTGGCAAGTAGGATCATGGGAAGAAATACAATTCATGTGTCCCTGGGCATTTAAGCCTGGACTAAGAAGCAGACCATGACTGTTTGTCAAAATGCAAATTGATTTTCGAATCAAAGAAATGAGCCAGACATTAAAAAAATTACCCAAAGGCATGAACTTGAAAATGCCAAAGTTCTTTGCTTTTGCTGAATTGCCAGACCCCAGAAATTCCCTTCCACTCAGAACTTTGAAAGTTCTGATCAGGACATCTGCTATCGAACAGAAATTTGTCCTCAGTGGTGGGAATCACACTGAGAGAAAGTAGCTAACTAATGAGCACAGTATTATTCAAATCTAACTCAAGGAGCCATTGCATGTTAACATTTCCTTGTTGCTGTGGTTTGAATGTGTCTCCTCCAAAATTCAGGTGTTGCCTTTGTGATAGTATTAAGAGGTGGGTTCTTGAAGAGGTCGTTAGGTCATGAGAGCCTCTCCATGGTGAATGAGATTAAGGATTAAGTACCTGATAAACAGGCTTGAAGGGGAGGCAGTTAGTATCTTCTTGCCTTTTGGCCTTCCACCCTGTGAAAACACAGCATTCCTCCCCTCTGAAGGAGCCATCTTGGAAGTAGAGAGCAGCCCTCACCAGACAACTGAACCTGCTGGAGGCTTGATCTTGGAATTCTCAGCCATCAGAACTGTGAGAAACTACGTACCTATTCTTTATAAATTACCCAGTCTTAGGTCATCTGACAGAGCAGTGCAAAATGGAATAAGACACTTACATAGCACGCATACTGCTAATTATCAATAGGTGTACCACAGCTGTCTTCCTCCAGTGGACTGACTTACTGTATACCCAGCAACTAGTACAGCGTCTGGCCCAGGGAGCTGGCATTTATCAAGTGTTCACTGTGTACCAAACACTACACATGAATTATCTCATTTATTCCCCACAATAACCTTTCTGACCATTTTAGGTGTGATCTCCCAGGGACCACACCTTTTCCAGCTCTTTGAACTAAAGGGTGGCATTTGAACATAGACTAACAATCTGATAAGTTAGTTGCTAGGGCTGTGCAATGACGTAATGGCTCACGTTTATCTGTTCCCTGACTGTATCACATGGGTGGAGTTGCCTGGAGAAATATCTGGTTAATTGCAAGGTGCTTTTTATAAAGACTCAACCAAATAAAAAGAAAGCCAGGAGGAGGGAGAAGGTGATGACTCGGGGCCACCAGTTAACAATCCTAAAGACTGCCTTAGTTCTCAGACACAAAACTGACATCTTCTTGGCTGCCACCATGTCCAGCAGAGGGCTTCCTCATCCCCATTCTTTGTCAAATGCCGTATGACAGTTTGAAAGTGTCGCTTAAACACAAGAAGGAGGTGCCAATAACAAGAATAAAACAGCCACCTCAGTCAGTGTGCCTTCAGTGACTTTTTCTTGGAGATACCTCTCTTTACCTTGAACCTGTGCCCTATCTTGACCTGCTGCTTGGCTCTGGCCTGGTTCACTTGGCCCTTCTAACTTCATCTCATTTGTTTAGCACTTTTACATCTCTCTCCTTTTCCTCCTGCCAGACTGATTCTGCCTGTTGTCTATAGTATAGTCTCCTTTCCTCTGTTCCTCCTCACGGTGGCTCTCCACTTATCCCCAGACAAGCAGGGCTTGAGGATATAGAATTTTTGTTGCCACATCTCCTTCCCTAAGAACATAGTCAGTTAGTCTGGGCTTTTCTAACTATTTCATATGGACCAAGGGATTAGAGATAGAGGGTAAAGAGGTTCCTGGTTGACAGGTTTCACTCAGGCTGCAACCCTGGGGCATCACAGGGTTACACATTGCAGCTCTCTGCCTTAGTGGGCGTCTCTGATCCTGGGCCTTGTTTTTGCACAGGGACTCTCTCCAGCCACACTGGTGCATACTTCTTAACTCTAGAGGTAGATTCTGTCCCATTTGCTCAGAGATTTGATATTTTGACTTCAAACCACCCTATATGTTTTCTTTCGTCACCTTCTTTACTTTCTTTGAATCTTCTCTGGGTGAGAAAAGTAGATGTTCTTTATCCCCAAGTTTCCTGCCCAGTCTCAGGCTTCAGGAAATGCAGCGTTCTTTCCTTTCCATTTCCATCCTATATTCACTTGAGCTCACTCTGGGCCTTTGGTGCTGACAGCTTTGTTTAAAGATCAGGCTGACTTGCTTATCTTTCAAACCTTGCCCCAGGATCTCTGGCAAGATGGCAGCTGCCCTGTTGTCCAGTAGCCCTGTGGTCTCTTGTTTTTTACACAGACTCTGTTCCCATTACTCATTTCAAAGGGAGACTCAGCTTCCTGTTCTAAAACTCTCCATCCCACATTCTCGGGGCCTTTTGTTTTTTAGCAAATACTGACTGTTCTCCTCTGATTGATAACCATAGACCTGCGTAACTGAGTAATGCACTCCCAGTTCTCATTTACCTGTTTCAAGGGAGGACCCCACTTCCCCACCCCAAGTGTGAAGTTAGCATGCAATTTCAGTTCTCACCAGTGAAACTTTAAAGTAGCATCAAATGTGATATTCAGACTTCAGGAAAGACTTCAGGAAAACTGAAATGCAGTTAAATATTCCAGCAAACAAGGGGGTGATGTATCACAGAAATACCGTGCACAACATCAGGTTTCTGAATCTGCCTTCTTTTGAGGCATTAGTCATTTTGGGAAAATGTCTGTTTGTCATAGTCTTGTCTTACAGAATGGAAATTTTCTTCCGAGACAGAGTACTGTGGGCTCTGATATTTAACCTATAATTAGTGTATCCTCTGGAGGATTTTCTCCCCTTGATGTAGAGGCCTCTTTGTCAGTCAGCCTTCTGTTTGACGATGATAGCAACCACAGGGCAGCACAGTGAATCACAGGGCAGGGAAATGCTTGCTCAGATCCAAAATGTTTAGATCTTCTGTAGCAACGGGAACACGTAACAATTCAAGTAGCAGGCCTACAAAAAAATAGCAGGCAGTATAAAAGACAGAATATTTATAAAGAAATGAGAAGAGACATAAATCCTGAGTTTTGATCTAGTTTTGCCCCAGTGTATGGAATAAAATTGCTCACCCTCATGCTTTTCTTACCCAGTTCACTAGTATTTTTAGTTTTTGCCTTTTCAGCTGCTCTCTATCAAGTGTTTTATTCATTGGCAAACAACAGTCAGAGGCTCTTGACAAATAGCTCCCCCTTGCAGGCACCGGGTTTTTGGTTACGAAATGGCAGTTTACAGGCACAGAGTAGCTGTTGTCACGACAGCACTATTGTCTGGGAACGGAGAGTGCACAGACACCACCAGCTCGAGAGCCCGACCTTGCTTCTTGCTAAGAAATGTCTCCTTTTTGCCTGTTTTTGGCAGAAGCCAGACTGGGAGATTGCTGCAAATGGCTGCAACAACCTGTGTTTAATGTGGTGACACTAATAGATTCTGAGAATTAATCTTCAGCCAAGAAAGCATGATGGAAGGTACTAGAATTTCAAATTAGGTAGTGGATTGATTTCCTTCAAGGCTGAAATTTGCTTCCTTTATCTTCTGGTGGACTTTTCTATCATATTCAAACCACCCACCATAGCCTTATTTCAGAGTCTCTTGTATATATCTCATGGTATAAATAAATTGTTATTCTGTTGTTTTGTCTTTTAGCACAGAGAAAGCATATCTAAATCCAAATTTAAAGAAAATATTAAAAAATCCAGGAATGAATGAAAGAAAGAATTACTTATGATTTGGGGGAAAAGTAGTTTATCTCAATCTAGTCCTTGCTACTTTTTTTCTAGAATAAAGGACTCTGGAAAGAACTGAGCTCAGGAAAATGTCTCCCCAGGTTGAAACACTGTCTTTTGCAGAAACAATAGCCCACCAGAGTGTCTCAGATGTGGCAATAATTAAGGGTTCTTCCAGTCTCCCCTCAGTCCACTGAGTTGAGGACTCTGGCGTCCATTCTAAAATCATGCAACTAATTGCTTACAACAGAACTTCAAGGATATCATTTGTGGGGCCCAAATAAAGGTCTCTGTGGCTGAGTAAGTTTGGAAATGTGGGCTCGAACAGAATTAAACTTTTTTTTTACCCCAGCTCTTGTAAGAACCTTTAATAGGCTTGTGTGCATTATGAAACTCCAAACTTACTTGGTTTAGAGAATCACCAAAGTTTTCCAACCTCTTTTGATTAGGAAACTAGTTTCTTTTTTTGATGGACTGCTTTGTGTGTCTAGTGCTTCCCCTAATTCACCTCACATTGGCTGGCCCCCAATCCCATACAGAGTTTAACATTGTGTGCATCCTTTTGTAAAAACTGTTCAGTCTCTGGCTGGGGGAAGACCGTCTTCATTTGGAATTTGCAATTCCTGGTTTAATGAGCAATGCCTGAATTGAATAAGTATATTAAAACTCCTTAATTTTACTTGTTTGTTCTCCAAATCACGTTAAAGGATTCTCTCTTGCTTTATAAAAGGACATGGAGGATATCAGGAGTTTTAGGAATCCCAGCTGTCAGTTTCATTTTCATCCACTAAATCTCTGCTGACCAGGGATAGAAATGACAAGCCGACAAACTTAAACAGTAAGCATTTTGGTCAACAAACTACAAAGTCTTAAGCAATCACAATTATACCCTAGTTAAAGTTGGTGAAGGGACTAAAGGCAATAATTGTTCTTAGACATTCAAAGGAAGCAGCTTAGGCGGTGAAGGTCAGTGTTCTGGTAGCCTCCTGACTTACTGGCTTTGCAGCTTGCCTAGTCTTGCTTCTTGCATTGCCGATCTGTCCGCAGTATGACTTCTGCCTTTGCTTCCCCAGTTTAGTTCAATTTCGTTCTAAAACTTCTCCCAAGACTTACCTAGCTCAGTTTGCACCAGCTCCAGGAAGTCTTCCCTGACTACAGTTCTTCCCTCTGGCCCCGAAGTATTGTTTTGTACATTGTACCTTTGCCATTTTTAACAACACGGAGCAGAGCAGGAAGGGTCCTCCTGTAGGAGTTGAGGAATTGACCTCATCACTGTCAGGACTTGATCCCGTTTCCTTACCCCTTAAAAGAGGGGCTAGAATCAAAAAATCTCAGTCTCTGAAGCCCTATGCTTTTGTGCTATTATTTCTTACCCTAAAGATACAAGCAAACATATGGCTTTTGCTGTTCCATGTGTTTCTCTTGTCCTTCCACCTTTCCAATTAGATTGTAGATCCTTGAGGAAAAGGGTCATAGTTTTTAATTAATTTATATATTTCGGCTAATTCTGGTGCTGTGTAATAAACATTTGCTGAGTAAATGATCTGATGCTATGCCCTGATATCTAGTAACGCAGGACTTTCTATCTGTTCTTAAGGAATAACTTTCCTCTATTTATCTGTAAAATAATAATTCCATTTCAGACTGGCTCTTTGCTCCTCATGAGAAAAAAATATATAGAGGAGTATTTTAGAATAAAGCTATACCTTCAAGTTCTTTATGCCCTTTCCCTAAAAATCCTCCAATGCAATTGGAGAGTCACAACTCTGCTTAGCATTCTTCCTCTTCACACTCAGGTTCAGTTTTGCTGATCCTGTGGCATGATGGTGTATGGGAGACACACCCGACAGCAATAATTTAACTTAAGAATATCCTGAGGTGACCCCGTATGGCAGTTGCACCTGAGTATGTGTTTGGAGTTCAGAGCATGCCCAACCCAGAGATCAATTCCTTGTCTGTGAGGAACATCTGAGCTCTGGGCCCTTCTTGTGGGACATCATCATACAGGGCAGTGAGGCTCTTTGTTTTGGGTTAAATGAAGGTTGCCAGGTGGAGGTTGTTAGGAGGAGGGAGTGAAGGGAAAATGCTATATAAACTGCATGCTTTTTGCATGCAGTGGTGGTTCTTCTGTCAACACACGGCTACTGCATCATCCCTGTATATCCTCCTAATAAAACCCTATGTCTCACTCATTGGTTTTGGGTCTCTCCTTCAGCCTCTTAAACCTGGTGCCATCCCTACTGAAGTTAATAGGGGTTTATCATGACAGACATTCAACCCACTTCAGTCTTTCTTACTTGGAGAACTAACAAAGCCTTTTTTTTTTTTTTTTTTTTTTTTTTTTTTGGAGACAGGGTTTCACTCTGTTGCCAGGCTGGAGTGTAGTGGTGTGATCAGAGCTCACTGCAATCTCAAACTCCTGGGCTCAAGTGATCCTCCTGCCTCAGCCTCCTGAGTAGCTGGGACTACAGGTGTGCTCCGCTAATTTTTAAGTTCTTTTAGTAGAGATGAGGTCTCACTATGTTGCTCTGGCTTGTCTTGAACTCCTAGGCTCAAGCAATCCTCCTACCTTGGGTTCCCAAAGTGTTGGGATTATGGGCATGAGCCACCATGCCTGGCCAACAGATCCTCTTGATCATTGCTTCCGGAAAGTAGAATGCTTATTATCTTCATTTTTTGGATCTTCAAGCAATAACAGATTTACTTGCTAGTTTCTTTGTCTAATTCTCTGACTTCATTGTTCACTCATTTCTTTTTTTTTTTTTTTTTTTTTTTTTGAGACAGAGTCTCGCGCTGTTTCACCCAGGCTGTAGTGCAGTGGCCAGATCTCAGCTCACTGCAAGCTCCACCTCCCGAGTTTACACCATTCTCCTGCCTCAGCCTCCCGAGTAACTGGGACTACAGGCACCCGCCACCTCGCCTGGCTAGTTTTTTGTATTTTTTAGTAGAGACGGGGTTTCACCGTGTTAGCCAGGATGGTCTCAATCTCCTGACCTCATGATCTGCCCGTCTCGGCCTCCCAAAGTGCTGGGATTACAGGTCACTCATTTCTTTTATTCCTCCATAATCTAGAGAGGGACCCTCTCCAACATATCAAATGATCTTGCGATCTTGTTGGAAGCCTTGCTTCTCCAGTGGATGCTAACATTGTGAAACAAGCTATACCACCTTTAATGGCATCCCTAGACGCCAGTGGAGACATATTTTCATAAGGCTGGATGGAGTATGGGTTTCCCAGTCTTTCTCAATCCCTGTTCAAGGAGCTTTACTCACTGAAGCACCCAAAGGACCTTGTTTTCAGGCCTCACCTGGAACACTGCCCTGGGGTACTTATCTTAAGGAGGAAGGTAGAGGCAGCTCCAGCTCACTTTCCCCTTCACATGCTATGAATTTTTTATTAATTTCCTCCTCCCACCTTCAGCCTCTGCCCCGTGTTTACTAATTTGAAGTGTTGCCACCAGTCAACGGGCTATTGAGGGACCCCTGGTCCTTTTGTCCATTCTTTCTTTTCTTTTCTTTTTTTTTTTTTTTTTCCTGAGACGGAGTCTCGCTCTGTCACCCAGGCTGGAGTGCAGTGGCTGGATCTCAGCTCACTGCAAGCTCTGCCTCCCGGGTTTACACCATTCTCCTGCCTCAGCCTCCCGAGTAGCTGGGACTACAGGCGCCCAGCTAGTTTTTTTTTATATCTTTTAGTAGAGATGGGGTTTCACCATGTTAGCCAGGATGGTCTCGATCTCCTGACCTCGTGATCTACCCGTCTCGGCCTCCCAAAGTGCTGGGATTATAGGCTTGAGCCACCGTGCCCGGCCTCATTCTTTCTTTTCAACAAGCATTTCCTAGTAGTCAGATGATGCTTCAACAATTAACACAGGAAGAAAGAAAAAAAAATGTGGGGGATGGGTGGTGGGGTGAATATTATGTGAGGAAATAGGAAATTTCTCTCCCCATGTTTGGGAAATACTTCAATACTGATATGCCTATTTGGTGATGAGAAACAGACATGATGTGACTTATTAAAAAATCACTGAGCAGGCTTAGCTTCAGATCCAGCAGTTCCCGGACTCCCATCCTACCTGTCCCCTCTGAGGTTCCTGGGGGTGTGCAAAACTACCAGGTGCATCTTCAGTAGGAACTCTCAGAGGACATAGGGGCTAAGTTTACCTTAGGAGTTTTTATACACTCTTCCTAATGCTAGGAGGACTGGGCCATGCACCTATGTTACTGACAGTATAACTACCTCTTGGATTTCCTCTTTTTTCAGGAAACATGGTTATTAGCATTTTTGCATAATATCAAAGCATATTAACTTTGATAGTTACATATAGAGATGAATATACAAGGAATCAAGGGAAGATTGCTGATGTAAAGACATGAACATAGTTTTTTAAAGCATATGCACTGATTTTTTATTTTTTACAGAAAAATAATAGATTATACCAAAGGCCCTGAACCTATAAAAGTCAAATGATGTATTTCTTCCCATGGCAAGGCAGAGGTGGTATTTATAGTCCTGCAAGCAGCCGAATGGAGATAATTTAGGTTCTGTTGGCTTTTCTGGCCGAAAGCTCCAGTTCCAATAGATAGGGAATCCCCTGAATCAATTCTAAAACAGACTGACTGGGAAATTTACCGAACATCTTTTCAGGACTAGAAGGTAAGGGATATGAAAGTGTTTTGAACTGAAAACTACAAAGGCTAAAGTTTTTTTTTGTAAATTTAACTGTTGTGGATTGTTTCAAGAACTCTGCTTAAATGTTCTGAAAAGATGTTCAAGGTGAGGCTGAACTTTTTTACCATTTGTCAGTGAATTTCATTAAAAATATGTTGTATGTTAGATGTTGCTGGCATGCCACTATTGAGTAAACTAAAGACGTTTATTTCATGGAGTGGGCAGAATGGCATCCATTTATCCTAAGCCTCCAATGTGGGCTAAAGACTGATAGCTTAAAAGGGTGAATGTTAAAATTTCTTCCTCTCTCCAAGGGCAGCTATGCAGAATAGAAATGTGATGGCAACTGGAGGGGTATTCGTCAGATTCAAGTTCACTAGAAATTTCCCTGTGTCAAAATCATCTTGAATAACACAGAAGGTGCAGCAAAATGTACTAAATCATTGTTTGCTTTGAAAAGGATTTTGAATCTAAAACAGAAAGTAGTTATGCCGGTATGATTTTAACCAATTAACCACAGAAGAGTTTAAATGCAACCCAATTTTTACCATTTTGAATGGACTTTTTGTTCCCTGTTTGTATAATTCTATCCCAATTCATCTGAATTATATTGTAGTCACTTCCTGTTCTGTGGTGTTACTGGTTCTTCAGAAGACATTAGAAATCAAGCGCCAAACTTTCTGTGAAGGTTTCTTTATGATTAGTTTCTCTCCTTTTAATTCCTAAATGCCTTTTCCCTACCATTAAACAAGCGACATTTCATCTATTAGGATTTAATTGAGGTGATAGTATTTAATTCTACATATTTCTAAAAGAAAGTATATATATATATATATATATACAAATCAACTTGACTCCACTGAAAATATTTTTCTGTAATGAAAATGCAGGTAGAAAATTGTCTGAGCAGTCTATATTTTCAGTGTTTTGAGTACTTCAAATTGATGGTAAAAATTGTGTTTTCAACTTTGCTTAAAACAAACTAAGATAGATTTCTGATGTTTTAATTAATTCAACTAATAGAGAATTACTATTTTTCTATTTTTTGGTACATATTAATAAAGAAAGAGCTGTGTATCATTAACCAATGATCAGGTTTTATAAATGAGCTTTTACCTTCTCTCTCTCTCCCATATTCATAGGTGAACAGGGTGTCTAAGATTGTACTTTGGATTGTTTGTTGGTTTTTGCAAACAGGTGTCTTATTAAGGATTTTGAAAGGCGACCTTCCGTCACACATCTCCTTGACCACCCATTTATTAAAGGAGTACATGGAAAAGTTTTGTTTCTGCAAAACCAACTGGCCAAGGTTCTCCAAGACCAGAAGCATCTAAATCCTGTTACCAAAACCAGGTACTGTACTCTCTTTCTTCTTTCTCCCTGTGGTTGTTTATAAAAATGTCATGTCATGTGTTTTGACTTGCCCAGCATCATTACTGGTAATTATCACATCCCTGCTTTTTTTTTTTTTTTTTTTTTTTTTTTTTGAGACAGAGTCTGGCTCTGTCACCCAGGCTGGAGTGCAGTGGCCGGATCTCAGCTCACTGCAAGCTCCGCCTCCCGGGTTCCCGCCATTCTCCTGCCTCAGCCTCCCGAGTAGCTGGGACTACAAGCGCCCGTCACCTCGCCCGGCTAGTTTTTTGTATTTTTAGTAGAGACGGGGTTTCACCGTGTTAGCCAGGATGGTCTCGATCTCCTGACCTCGTGATCCGCCTGTCTCGGCCTCCCAAAGTGCTGGGATTACAGGCTTGAGCCACCGCGCCCGGCCACATCCCTGCATTTTTAAGAGTTTTATTTACATGCCATTAAGTACTCCATGCCCAGTGGATAAGAGCAGGAGAGCTTCAGAAACAAACTGCCCATTTGTGCTCTTATGGTCAATTTCTCTCAAGTGGCTGAAATCTTACTCTGCCCTGGTGTTCAGTTAGCTCTAGTTAAAAAATCAACAAATATATATATTTACATTTAACAGAAATTTGGATTTTTTTTTTTTTTTTAAAACCAATAAGGGTAACTGTGGGAAAGCAACCATGGCTGACATTGTGTGAAACATCTTTACTTGGCTGTGGTAGACTGAAGAGCAGTCATGTAGGCTGTAAAGTGAGTTTTGGAAAGATTCTGAGCTAAACACTGGAGGCTGTTTCTCTGATGTGCTCTGAGACCATTTTCTCTTTAGTTCCAAACTCCTTAGGGTCGATTTAGTATTTTTAAGTAAGATTTTTCAGGTATTGTTTATTCTATCTGAAGCAGCTGTGATTCCTACCCTACCTCATCCTCCTTTTTTTTTTTTTTAGAAGGTAGATTTTTATAAAAATGTTTATTTTCAGGGGCAAGTGCTTTAAACAGTATTTCTTGGTGAATCGCTAAGAAATAGATCTTTGATTTCTGTCCAGAGGGTGGCAGAATTTCTCTTTAAAAAAATTAAATGCAAATAAACCTGCTTCCTAGGCTCAGCAATTATTTGGTTTTATGAAACCATCCAGGACGTAGATAGGCTCCAGTCCATTATTATTAAAAGAACATTTGAAGTACTGGAGGTGAAGAAAATAAAATATCATAAGTTGCAAGTTCCGGAAATACTCACGTATTCTGCAGAAAGCTGTTTAGTAATCAAAAAGCCAAACACTGGCCTCAGAACTCTTGGAGCTGGAGGCGTAGTTTCAAGGTGACTATATTTTGCTGATTTTTCTTCCCTTTTGGATAGCTCAGAGTGGATTTTTTTTCCTACTTGTTTCCTTTTTCCACTGCCATTTCTGTTTCTATGGCCTCCCTATAGAGTAGAGAAATGCAGAGAAATTCTTGTGACTTGGGGTCTTTTTGAAGCAGTAGGGACTTGTGTTTAAACCCCAGGGAGCTGAAATCTCTTTTCTTCCTTGTTTTGTTCCTTTACAGCAGCCACCACCCCTACCAGCCACCTACACACACACACACACACACACACACACACACACAGCACCACCACCACCAAAACTGAAGACGAAGTAAAAGAAAATACAAACTAAGCAAAAAACAAACCCAACATTTAAAGGGTATGAGTCAAATCCAACATCTCCTCCTTGTCTCCCTGTTCTGGGATTTGCCACGGAATGATTTCTAAGACTTCATTTGCCAAATTATCTGGATTTTCACATTTGCCTGACTTTCCCTGTCTAGATCTATGCTCTCTCTCTCTTTTATTCTTTTTGAAGAAAAAAGGTGCGGTGGCTCATGCCTGTCATCCCAGCACTTTGGGAGGCTGAGGTGGGCAAATCATGAGGTCAGGAATTTGAGATCAGCCTGACCAACATGGTGAAACCCTGTCTCTACTAAAAATACAAAAAATTATCTGGGCGTAGTGGTGGGGGCCTGTAATCCCAGCTACTTGGGAGGCTGAGGCAGGAGAATAATCGCTTGAACCCGGGAGGAAGAGCTTGCAGTGAGCTGGATCACGCCACTGCACTCCAGCCTGGGCGACAGAGTGAGACTCTGTCTCAAAAAAAAAACAAAAAAAACAACCAAAATCTTTCTCCTTTTACCATAGAAAATTGTAACACCAGCCTCTCTCATCCCCTTTCTCTAATTTCTCTTTATCTTTGTTAACTCCTTTGATGTCAGAAGCCTCATGTAGTGGCAAAGGCTTCTCACAGCGTCTTTGTAATCTCGAGTTTCACTCAGTGGTTTGTGTTTCTTTGAACTATCATTAAAAAAAAATACAACCTCACAAATAGGTATCAACACTTTAAACAATCACTTCCTTAGGATGTAGGAAAATTAATTCCAAAGGAAACACAGTGCACGTAATTGACACTTAACCTGCCACCTCTCTTGTACTATTACTTCCTCTTGCAACTGGCAAAGAGTTGGCTACATAGATGTTTTTCAGCCCACCAGGAAAAACCATCAAATACCATTCCATGCTGATAAATCAATATATTTAAAGCTGTGATTTTTCAAGTTAAAGCAGACAAAAAAAAACACACACACAGAAAAATTGAGGTGAGTATATAGATGATTGAGGCCAAATTACCCACTCATCATTTTTCTACACAGTTATGGCCACCGGGCAGGCAGTGCAATGTGGTGGTTAAAACCACTGGCTTGGCAGGGTGTGGTGGCTCACACCTGTAATCCCAGCACTTTGGGAGGCTGAGGTAGGAGGATCACTTGAACCTAGGAGTTTGAGATCAGGCTGGTCACTGTAGCAAGACCTCATCTCTACTAAAAAGTTAAATAAATAATAAAAAGTAAAAGAAAAATTAGCCATGCATGGTGGCACATGCCCGTAGTCCCAGGAGGCTGACGTGGGAGGATCTCTTGAGTCCAGGAGTGTGAAGCTGTAGCAAACTGTGATTGCACCACTGCACTCCACACTGGACAACAGATAAAGACCTGTCTGAAAGAAAGGAAAGGAAAGGAAAGGAAAGGAGAAAGGGGAAAGGGGAAAGGGGGAAGAGGGGAGGGGAAAGGGGAAAGGGGGAAGAGGGGAGGGGAAAGGGGAAAGGAGGGAGGGAAGGAAGGGAGGAAGGGAGGGAGGGAGGGAGGGAAGGAGGGAGGGAACCTATTGCTCTGCCAGGTTTGGGTCTCAGGCCAGCCACTAACTGGATATGTTTTTAATCTTTCTCTTCCAAAGTTTCTTCTATAAAATGGGGATTATTTTGAGGGTTAAGTGAGTCAATACATGTAAAATGCTTAGAATAGGGCACCTTCCATAAATGTTAGTAGTAGAAGTGGTGTACAAGGCCTATTTAATTCTGAGTCTTTCATTTCTTTTTAACACTAACTACCTCTTGCTCATAATCTGTGCAAATTCATCTTTTTACTTACTGTAAAAGATCATGAAAATAAATAGTACTGAGGTACTGAATGTTAAAAATATCCCATTTTATCTCTTATTCAATATCTAATTTATTCATTCAAGAGGCATTTATACCTGTGTATGTGTCAGGCCCTGTGCTGAACAGAGGGATTACAAAGGCAAATCAGATGCAGTTCCTGATAAAGAGCTAATAGTCTGGTGTGTGATAGAGACAAGAATCAGGTGAGAACAGTTCAACATGAAAAGTACCTAGATAAAGGAATGCCTGGGATACCTCCCAGAGCACCTGGGAAAGACACCTAAGTCAGTCTGGGGTTGGGATGGTGGGGGAAGATGCCCCGGAGCTTCTGGGAAGATGATCCTTGAACTGTCCTGAAGAACAAATCGAAGATAGTCAAGGAAAGGGGGTTATTTGGGGTAGAGGGGAAAGAATGAGCGACGAGCAAAGGGCAAGGCACAAGGGCTAGAGAGAGCTTGGGGAATCTGGTGAACAATTAGTTGACATGGCTGGAGCTTGGCGTGGGGTAGGTGGGAGGCAGAGACAAGGTAGACAGCAGCCAGGTCATAATGGGCCTAAGGAGGTTGAATTTGTTTCTTAGGTGCTAGGGAGCTATTGATGAGTTCTAGAAAGTTGTTCTGATTGCAGTATGGAGAATGAAGCAGGGCAAGGCTGCAACTAAGGAGGCTAGTGAGCAGATCATAGTAATTACAAATGGCAGAAGATATTAAAATAATGGTATTGTCAGGACTTAGTGATGGACTGATTGAGGGAGATTAGGGAAAGAGAGAAGTGTGATGGGGCCTCCCCAAACTGGGCTGCCTCCCTGGCCTGGTTCACAATACAATCACATAGAAATTGCAAGACACGTCTTCATAGTCTATCAAATGCAATGCTGAGTACTTCCAGATATTACACTAGGCTTCCAGCTTTCGGCCCGAAAGAGAGTTCTTCAACGGTCTAACCAGTCCTGGGCCCTCCAGCTGGAGCAACTCTTTTGGATTTGAGAGCTGATACAGAGTAATGAAATGTATAACCTACAGGGAAAACTTTCTTACTATTCCTGCAAAGGTAAGGAATATTCTGTCCACTTTAGTACTTTTCCCAGGGGAGAGAGAAGTTGGTAGTTTCAGCGGGGCTGCAGGGAAGAATGCAAGTTCTTAAAGGATTGGGGAACACTTGGACAGGTGAAGGGGAAGGATATATATAGAGAGGGAGACATTGAAGACAGAAGAGAGAGGAAACAATGGAGGAAGCAAGAGGGAGTGGGTCAGCGGCCTAAGAGGAAAGTTCACCTTAGAAAGAGAGAAACTCTAAGTTGGGAAAGACACAGAAAGGTTAGATAAAAGTACTCAGAAAACTTAAGTGAGGAGAGGAGGTATTGTGAGGAAATTCATGTTGAATGGCCTTTATCTTTCAAAAAAAAAGAAAAAAAAACTTAGCAAGGTTTCAGAGTTGGGAGTGGAATGTGTACTCCAGGGAAGTGTCAAATCTTTGAGATAGTCACTATGAGGAATATGATAAAGGGTCAATTAAAGATAGACATCACGATTGCTTAATAGCATAGAAAACCCAGGTGGAACATAACTGAGCAGCATCCTATTGTAGTGAAGTTAATCCGTCTCTAAGATAATGTGTGTAGAGCATTCAGGACAGCATTTGGCACTAGAAACTCTCAGAAAATGTACCACCACCACTGCCGCCTTTCTCATCTGTCATCTTGATTAACTCTTAGCAGCAAGGAGTTAGGAGTAGACATTATGGTCTTCTTCGGGCTGGAGACTGACTTCAGTGGACATGATGAGTAGGTAAGGAAGCAAGGGAATCGAGGTTAGTAGAAGAGTGGCCTTGGGATCTTTGGGGGTAGGGAAGAAAGTGACACCAGACTGGCTTATTGACTTTGAGACTGATCTAGTTCGGGGACTGGCTATTACAACAAAGATGAAGAGCAGATTCAGTGAGGGGATGATGAGGAAAGGGATTGTAGAACTGAGACCCTAGGAACTTTTGATAGATAATTAGGAACTAGGGATAGCTGAACTTGTGGGCAACTTCAGTGGAATAGAAATAAATGTTTTTTAAGTGTTGACAGGTTGAGGAACTCTTAGATCAGAATGTGGGAAGAGTTAACAAAGTGATTGGTGGGACATGGGGAAACCAAAGACTGATACCAGGGGAAAGGATAGAGAGAAAGGAAAATTGGGGATCACTTGCCGAAAAGGATGATATCAGAGTGTGATGTGAACTTTTAAAAGGGATTAAAAGAGATTGGTTAGGGAGAGCAATGGTTGGGAAAAGACAGAGGGGAGCAAGGAGAATACACAATATCCCTACTCTGTCACAGTGAGGGGGTGGAAGGTAGTGCTGGGAGAAGAGTATTACAGGGAAGTGATCCATGTCAGTTATGGCACATATTCAAGAGTATTCAAGAGCAAGGCTAAGAATCATGGAGGGCTTGTTCACATAGAGCAGAAGCTGTACTGGGCATGGAGGGCTTGAGTTTGTTAGGCCCCTGTCTCACCTTTCCTGGTGTAACCATTCAGGCTTTTCTGAGTGCTTTTTTGGAAAGCCGGGATGTGATTCATCCCTGTTTCACTATATATACATACATACATACACATACATATACACATGCACACATACATATACATACACATACACCCCCCCCCCACACACACACTATAGATATAGATACAGGACAGCAGAGGCACCTGTGGAGAAGTGACATTGTACTATTTGAGATTTGATAGATACCATTACCTGATGCTGATTACAGTGTATGTATGACACCATTGGAATTTAAGTTTTTCCAGTAAATTATAATTGTGCCAACACATATATTTGATTCAGGTACAATAGAGCGGTTATAAATCCAAGTCTTACTCTTTTAAAGGAGGTTAAGAAGCCCTAAAACTATGTGAACAATGAGTTGAGGGTACATTGTTACTTAATCTGTTGGGGGTGTTTTTAAACTATTTGGTCATTTCCTTTATATCAGCACCTATTTCCTTGATCTGCAAAAAGGCTTCTTCCCCAAACCAGTTTCCCTGAATTCATTAGTATCATCTGGTATGTCATCATACTGTTAAGGTTCAGAGAAGTAGATTGAAAACATGCTTTTTATCACTTTACAAGGGTTATTGGGAGAAGAGTGAAACCACTCTGGAATGTGAGTGGAGGCAGGGAAAGGACGCGGTTGTCTCTGCCACTACCATGAACTCAACCGTGAACCTCAGTAAAATTACAAGATCCAGCCTGCGGTGCCCCTGCAGGTGGCTTGGTACTAGCTGAAACCACAGATGTTAAACCCTAAATGCCAAGGGTCTGTTCTAAGTATTACTTGGTAGAAGAATTGAGTTGCTGGGGTTTTGGGGTTTTTTTTCTGCTCC
Organism: Theropithecus gelada; assembly: GCF_003255815.1. NCBI lineage: Eukaryota > Metazoa > Chordata > Mammalia > Primates > Cercopithecidae > Theropithecus > Theropithecus gelada. The sequence continues at coordinate 46,782,125 of NC_037680.1, forward strand.
GTTTAATGGATTGTAATTCTGCCCTTGCAATTTGCCTGAGGCTGATTAAAACAATGACTTCAGCTTTTGATTTCTTTTCAACCTGCAGCAATGACCTTTAAAAACAGATTTCTCACTATTTAACTGCCGAGTTTTCCCCAGTAATCCTTGCTCACTCTCTCCCTCTTCTACCTTCAAATGTGTGCATGCATGCAATCACATACACACACACACACACACACACACAACACCACATATTATATACACTAATGGGTTCTTGGGTTCTTATGTAAATGAATAACTCCAGAAAGATTACTTCGTAAAGTGCTGAAGAAGCTTGACACATAGGAGGTTAAAGATCCTTTTACCTTCCTAACAGAAGAAATAAATCTACACCTTGCTATAATTAGTATCTGCTATCTATGTATACCTTTATCTATCTACAAATGAGCAAATAAGTTCGTTAATATTAATTTTATGCTGGTGTTACTGATTCTTGCTGCTTAGAGAAGTTGGGTATATCAAATACTGTTTAATATGATGAATGATAAGATGATGATTTCTTGGGATTCTGGCCAAAACTGTGCTTAGATGAAAAATGGACAGATACTAGAATAAGTTCCACCCAAACAATTATCCTATTTTAAAATCTATGCATGGTATTGTTTGATAGATATAGTCTTAAGTTCAGGGACAAGATACAGCTCACGTAGTTAAGGGTATCCAGCTGGTGTCTCTGTCCATATTTGACTCTCAGTAGAATAACGTCACTCCTCAATGGTGTGCTATTGTTTTTCTCATTCTAGGTCCATTATTATAGAGTTATAGTAAAATAAACGTTTCTCTTTCATTGTCTCTGTTATCAAAGGGTGTATTGAATGAAAATAAAGATTTAGAAGAAATAGTCAACATCACTGACCTTCGTGTAGTAACAGTACTCCGTTCTCAGTTTTGAGTAATGTTTTCATTCTTGTATGGAATCCACTGAATGTAGTGATAAGGGAGTGATCCCTGGGTTCTCTCTATGGCCATAGAGGATTTTGTCCTAGATTCTTGAGGACTGACATCTTCGAGCCTGCACCTTTTCTTCCTCATAGCTGGGGAGTGAAGGGAAGAACATATCCTGTCTCACCTACATGAAGTTCTTGCAGCCCTGTTTGTACCTACCTACATGGAAGCCTCCAATTCCACAGGTGTAATTGGCAGACAGAAAGAGGCTAATTGATTAATGAGTCACTTTTGGGCAAAATATGTTAGTCAATATAGTTCATAGGACTAGCAGCTCAAACAAAGAAGCTAGCAGGCCCAGTGATGGGATATTAGAGAGGATTGACACAGAAATGGTTTTAACCATAATGCAGATATAGAGATTAAACTACAGTGAAAGCTACAACACTTTAGGAGTTTACTTCTTGAGAATAATTCCTCTAGTATTTGAACCAGTTTGGTGCCCTCTGAAGCTCCTTTCCCACTCACTGGCTGGGCCAAAGATTTGAACAAAGACCCTCATCCTCTACCTCATCTATGCTCACTGTTGTCTTAGGGGAACTCCCAGCCTCTACCTCTGGCTCTGTCTTTCCCGTTCTTCCGATTCTATTCTTACGCTGCACCCATTTCCTTGGACTTGATGGTACAGGATTGCCCTCATTCCCACCCTACTTGATCCGTGGATTCAGACACCAGTTTCCCCTTTACCTGATCCCTGAAACCTAAGTCCAGTCCTGCTCTGCACACTCTCCTGCTCCACTGCCTCACCGAAAGCAAACTCCAGGAACCAGTCCCAGCCAAGACTTTCCCTTTAAACTCCAACTTGCAAACTCTGTTTGTCTAAGAAGCCAGCCTTGGCAGCCAACATACTTATAGACTCATAACAACAAGTAGGAAATCTAGGAAGAGCAATATAAACTTTACTGGAATTTGAAAACATCTGAGCCATTAAAACTACAGTGCCTTACCACATACTTTTGATTTAGTAGAATGTTTTTTGCTATTTATCCATTCATTTATCTATGTCTTCATTCCTCTGAGCTTTGGAATACTCAATCCAAGTAGCTTTTAGTTGGACATCTGTAATTTTCACATTAAACGAGGAATTCTTCAGCAAAAATTGATAATAGATGCTATTCCCAAGTGGCGCACTAGGTGGAGCATGTGAATTTAAAGGAAATTAAGATCTATAGTTACTAATGACACAAATCACTTAATAAAATTGAAAAAAATTAAACCAAATTTATTTTTATTAATTTCAACTAAAAATAGAGAAATATAAAACAATGTAACACTTTTTATAAGCTTATGTAAAGTCTAGGATAATGTTTTTAAAGGAGATAAAAATTGAAATAAATAATGCTTTTTCTCTACAATAGACCCTCCAGACCCCATAGCCAGAGGAGGAAAGTTAAGCAGGCAGCAGTTTCCAAATAACACTAGCTGGGGAAAGCAAAAATAGTGTTACACATACATATTTTTTTTTCTGGTTGAGAGAATGAAGTGGTCTTTATCAGAGTAGAGAAGTCTTGCCTCTACATCCACTTCTAGATTGCCTATTTCACTTTTAGGAGCAAGTGTTTCTAAAGAATGTGATCGCCTGTAAGTAAGGAAAGAGGCAGTTAAAATTTTTTAAAAGTTATTTTTTGTTAATACAATATTATTGGAGAAGATTTTTTATAGGAGTCAAGCTCAGATTTACAGACAACATCTGCATGATTCTTGGAAGTTGTATCTGTGAGACAGATTGGCATAGCATACAGTCTGCTTCAGGCTCAGAAGATACCAGTTTTGATCCTAGTGATACTGCATTGTGTATATTCACACTGAAAATTAAAACTTTCTACTAGACTGCATCTGTTTGTGAGACTGCAAGGAAGGTTTTGTCCATGCTTCCATTTTTAGTTGGCTATAAAAATGTCATCCAATGTGAAGGTTGGTACTCCTGAAGGAGCTCAGGCTGCCATTAAGTCCAGGTCAGGTTACTGAAGGAAAAAAAAAACCTGGAAGACTCACCACTGGTTCAGTGGTATTTTGAATTCTGACTTCTTTCCCCAATCTGCCTGTTACAATTTACTTCTCAGAGTCTTAAGATAGCTACTCCATGCATTCCTTCCAGGGTATTTGGTTGTCTTCAATGAGGAGACAAGAGTGGAGAGTGCTTACTCCATCTTGACCAGAATCAGATCTGAGGTAATTTTTTAATTATTGATTTTCTTTTTTTTTTTTTTTTTTTTTTTTTGAGATGAAGTCTTGCTCTGTCGCCAGGCTGGCATGCAGTGGCTTGATCTCGGCTCACTGAAACATCCATCTCCCGGGTTCAAGCAATTCTCCTGCCTCAGCCTCCTGAGTAGCTGGGGCTATAGGCGCAAGCCACCATGCCCAGCTAATTTTTGTACTTTTAGTAGAGATGGGGTTTCACCATGTTGGCCAGGATGGTCTCAATCTCTTGACTTTGCGATCCGCCCGCCTAGGCCTCCCAAAGTGCTGGGATTACAGGCGTGAACCACCACGCCCGGCCAATATTTTGTTTTTTGAGTAACTTCAAGCAAAATTATTCTTAGGTTTTATGTGAAGGGGATTTTGATCAGAAATATGTTTCCTCCTGCTGTTTTATTTAACAAAATGGCTAGCTAGAGGCAGGCAGCAGCTCTTGAGTTTTAGTAAAAATCTGTATTACAAACCAATTTGATTTTTCTTTGCCATCACCAATATGTAAAGACACAGATAAATAATTATGTTTAATAATTTTAAAATGCTTAGGTTATAAATTTGATTTGATTAAATAAAAATTAAGCTTCATTCTACTTTGGACCTTTATATGAATTAGCAGCAAAACTGGTTCTAGGACTGGAGATGACTAATAGCATGCTTCAAATATCCCTTTTCAAATTTATCAGTGATGGAGATTGAAAAGTAAGATTTACTGTAATAGGCTAGAAAGAGAGAAATCAGTTTTATCTGGCCATTTCTATTTCATTATAAACTCAAGACTCAATATGAAGAGCTGATAAGTTTGCTTCTTCCTCTTTACCTACTTCTGTGAAATGCATGCCAAAGGGTGGGGTGTGCATCAAGATTCCATGACTTCTAGCCGGTACTTACCATAAAACTTTCAGTCAACACCAGCTTCTAGGATCTAGCTAGATGGTGGGTGATATCCTTGTAAGCTGTGATGATGATGGGCATAAAAGTGACAGAGAAGAACCAAGAAGTTATGCTTCTGGGCTAGTGAATTTACAGTATGTAGGAGGACAGTTTATGTATGATTTTGTTTAGTCAGTGATATTTGGAGTAATGTGTGTAGTTATGCAAATTGATTCCAAATTTTAACAAGGATGTAAGAATAATAATTAGCACATGTTTTCAACTTTATTGCATTTTTATATCCATGACTATATGTGCTTTCATAGCTACCTGGGAGATAGATCAGTCATGAGTAATTCTATTTACAGATGAAGAAAACTGATATACTGGCTGTTAAGGGATTTGCTGAGTGTCTCATACCACAATGCTCGCAACTCTGAAACTAGGGTCCAGAGCTCTTCTAGCCAACGTGATCCCCCCCATAGGACTGAGTAAATAAATAGGTACATATTCATAAAGCATAATACTACCCAGTGATTAAAGTGACTGAACTAGGTAGGTAGGTAAGTGGGCAAGGTAGATAGGTAGATAGATAGATAAATAGACTTTACAAATCATCATGTTTAATGAAAAAAGTAAGCTTACATTATAAAACCTAAGTATGATATCATTTTTATAACTAAACATACAGAACCTGTATATTGCTGATGGGTACGTATATGCCTCTGACTAATATTTGAAAATAGACTGGAAGGAAACCCATCAGATAGTGGTCACCTCATGAGAGAGGAGTGGGATGGGACAAGGGTCACAAAGGGATTTCAAATAAATAAGAAAAATCATAAACAATGATCAATTATTTGTTGTTTACTATATTAATCTCTGGAAGTGTTATGTAGGTTAAAAACTATCACAAAAGTTGGGGGTGGTACTGGTAGATAGAGCAAGGGGACCTCAAGGGAAGTAAGGCATTTAAGGCTGTACCCCCGTGAGAACCATGTGCCTGACACTGAACAGAAATCAGAGGTGTTTATTCTGGAAGTGCTGTCTTTGGCGTTTAAGAAAAGCAAATACGTGTATTAGGTGAGCCCATTTGGTAACACTCCTCACTCTGGCAGAAAGTAGACCTGAACTATGGAGATCACTTTATCCCAACAGTTCTACAGTGGCAGGAGAAGCTTGCGGACCTGGACCGGACTTCCTGTCCCTGTCACTGACATCTCTGAACATATCATGTGATAAGATTGTGAATGAACCATCCTTGCTGCCCACTTTCTGCTACATTATTTGCTGTCTTAATGCTTAAACTCTCTTGATAAATTTCTAGGCATGAGAGGATGCATACCAGAAGACCTTATCATGTGGAAGATGCTGAAAAATACTGCCTTGAGGATGATTTGGTCAATCTAGAGGTTCTGGATGAGGTACTAAATATTTAGTAGACAATTCTCATTGCAGACATTTGTTTCATGTGGTCTGACCTTTCTGTTGTAGAGCATGTCCTCCTCAGGTCATTTGAAAATGTAATGGTTTGTGTAGCCATGGGATGAAGCTCAGGGAGCATTCAGTCACTGTGACTATGATCCTGTGCTGTGTTTATTTAGATAGCCCCTAGAATCATGAAGAGAAAAGGATTTGGATTTTTCCAATAAAGCTCTTTATAGTGTAGCCTTAATGGTGGATTGTATCAGCTGAAAATATTTTGTTTGATAAAATTTGACAAAATATTTCAATTAACCCTTAAGTTGTTTGTTCTTCATAAGAAAGAGCTTCATTTAGGGAAATCATGAAGTCAATATAGCTTGAATTCTAAATTTGAAGTCTCTGATAATCCCTACTTAAAATATGCATGTTTAATAGTGCTGTTAATTGCACTGGACCTGTTTATGCTGAGTCTAACTCTGGGGATTCTTACTTTCAATGTCTAAATCACTAAAGTGTAATAAAAAGTGTTTAATTCTGTATTTATGCCACCTAGGTTTTTAGTGCAGTGCTTTGAGAAATTAACTTACCGTTTTGTCTGTGCTCTATCAGTAGGAACAGCCCATTAAATAAAATTTTAAATACAACATTTTGACTGGTTGAGATGAGTTCTTTTCACAATAACAAGTAAAATCTTTCTTGGATATCTCAGTGTCTTTTAGCAAGTCCTAAGTAGGCCTAATTCTTTCAATGTATTCCTATTTTTTCTTTCAAGGCAAATATTGGCATTGTTTTAATGAATTAGGATCGTTAGGGTCATTGTATGATTTAAATGAACTACTTTCATCTTTTAAAGAAAGATGTTCTTGGAAGAATAAATTTGTTGTCATTTTTAGAATCTATCCCTTGATTGGAAATAATATTTACTCTCAATACCATTTATCCTCTTCTTAGGATACAATTATCCATCAGTTGCAGAAACGTTATGCAGACTTGCTAATTTACACATATGTTGGAGACATCTTAATTGCCTTAAACCCCTTCCAGAATCTAAGCATATACTCTCCACAGGTAAGAGATGTTTTAAGAGCGTACTGCTCCTTAATAGGAAATTAAAACTCACAAGGGCAAATGAAAAGAAATAAAAAGTAAGAATAAAATTATGCTACCCTAGATGCATATACTCCAAACTGCAGATAGTAATGTAATACAAATGGAAGTTTTACATCTTGAGGATACCTTTTTAAAGCAAACTATAACAATCTTTATTGAGTGCTTACTGCATGTTGGACACTGGGTTACCTCACTTTTCACACCCTGTGGGACAGGTACTGTTGTTAAACCTAGTTGGCAGATGAGGATACTTAGCATAGAGTGGCTCCCTCTTACTAGCTCACGAAGCCAGTAAGTACAGAAGTGAAATTTGAACTCAGGCCTGCAGGCTCCAGAACCTGTACCCTACAGTCTTCCTAATGCAACAAGTCCCCTAATAAGTGACAGAGTCTTGGTTTCATGGGCAATAGGTAGTGGAGTATTAGATGGTCCAGGGGAAAGTTTCCTTTAATTATTTTTCCTTCAGTTTTCCAGACTTTATCATGGGGTGAAACGTGCCTCTAATCCCCCCCACATATTTGCATCAGCAGATGCTGCTTACCAGTGCATGGTTACTCTCAGCAAAGATCAGGTAAGAACTCACCTTCCTTTCCTACGGAGTCACACGGTTAAGACATGTTCTGTCTTCCTCGTCAGCTCCTAAGTCTTCCTGAAACCTTTCCATTCTGGTTGCGGGTGCCGACCCAAAGAGACAGATGAAATGGCAGCTTTGTGGAACTTGTGCATAGATAAAGCCATAGCATCAGGAGAATGTGAAAATGCTTTTCAAGAAACATAAAGCATTCACATCAAGAGCACTCATTTCTCTGATAAGTGCTCTGATAAGATATAATAAAAATGTTTCTAATATGAATATGATGAGAACAGTGCAAACACAACCTGATTACACGGCAATGATTGTAATAAAAATAGCATATAGAATGGCATAAGTGAAATTCTTTCCTATTAAGGTCTTAGAATTTTCATGATTCTGTCTTTTTTGTATGAAATATTGCACAGAGGTTGACAGCGACCATGCACCACACCATTTAGCTGCTGAAAAATTGTGATTGATTGGGTAGAGAATGAACAAACCTAAACTCAATGCCAAACACAGGCTCATCCATTTTACCTTTCTAGCCTTCTTTTTTTTTTTTTTTGAGACGGAGTCTCGCTCTGTCACCCAGGCTGGAGTGCAGTGGCCGGATCTCAGCTCACTGCAAGCTCCACCTCCCGGGTTTACGCCATTCTCCTGCCTCAGCCTCCCGAGTAGCTGGGACTACAGGCGCCCGCCACCTCGCCCGGCTAAGTTTTTTTTGTATTTTTAGTAGAGACGGGGTTTCACTGTGTTAGCCAGGATGGTCTCGATCTCCTGACCTTGTGATCCGCCCGTCTCGGCCTCCCAAAGTGCTGGGATTACAGGCTTGAGCCACCGCGCCCGGCCTCTAGCCTTCTAATTCACAGTGCTGATATATCTAACCTTTCATCCCTCCTTTACTTTCAATAGGTATATTTTTCTTTGTTTCTTTATTCTGTTTGAAATAGAAGTAGTCTAATTTGGCAAGCAAATTTCCTGAGAGTATCACTGTGTGGATTTCCTAAGACCTGGGAAGTCCCAGCTTTGGGGTTTGTTGAGTAATAGATGACATTATAAGAGTGTAGATTACAAAATGGAATACATGGATTCACTGTAGCTTAGAAACTTAGCTCCTCCAAATTCTTGTTGTTCCATTGTACAGATGTACCATAATGTATTTAATCAGTCCAAGATTTACAAGTCCCAGAGACTGGTAAAATGTTCATAGATTTCATAGGGAGAAAGTAAATGGAGAGAAATATATATTGTTTTTAAGTTAAGAAGTCACCTCACTGCGTTGTCTTTTTTGACACCATTTCTGACACCCAATGTTGTATTTTTTCCAACACCAACCAATTCTCCAAGCCCAGCTGGGTGCCCGACGATTCAGTTCAATTCTGACACTAGCTGGAGTTAGCACAGACTCCACAGATTAAGTGATTAGTGCTACAAGAAGGTTCCCACTTGAGATGCCAGCTGCAAATGGAGTACCTCGGCTTCTCACACTTCTGCCTGGCCGAATACCAGTCCAGGGGTTCTTGTGACTCTCTTTAGGTTTGATGATTCACTAGGAATGACTCAAGGAACTAAGGAAAACACTTTACTTACATTTACCAGTTTATTATGAAGGGTATAACTAAGGAACAGCCAAATAAAAGAGACATATGGGGCAGGGTATATGGGGGAAGGAAGGGGATGTGGCATACAGAGCTTCCATGCCTTTTCTGGGCACATCCCCCTCCCAGCACCTCGATGTGTTCACCAACTCAGAAGCTCTCTGAATCTCGTTGTTCAAGAATTTGTATAACTTAATCTTAAATTCCCCTCTTCTTTCTAGAAGTTGGGAGGTAGGGCTGAAAGTTCCCACACTCTAATCACATGTTTGGTCTTTCTAATGACCGGTCTGAAGCTATCTAGGGGCCTCACCTTGAACCACCTTGTTAGGAATAAACTGAGGTATGGTTGAAAGGGGCTCCTTGTGAATAACAAAAGATACTCCTACCACTGCTGGAAATTCCAAAGGTTTTAGGAGCTCAGTGCCAGGAACCAGGGACAATGCCCAATATCTAATTTTTATTATACCACATCCACTAATTTCCTTTATACATAAAGAGTTCCCTGAAATGAATGATAAAAATATCAACAATACAATAAAATATGGGCAAACAATATGGACAGGTCACGTAAAAAAAAGCCTCTTAAGCAAATGGAAGGAGGCCTCATTCGTAATTTTTAAAATGCAGAATAAAGCCACACTGAGATACCATTTTTTAAACCTATTAGATTGTCAAAAATCTAACATCCTGTTGGTGAGGCTACAGGAGAGCAGGCACTTTCATATATTGGAATAGTCCCCAGGAAAGCAATTTGGTAATATGTATCAAATTTACAAATGTATTTACCTTTTGATCCAACATCCCCATTTCTAGGAATTTCTCCTGCAGATGAACCTGCATAAAAATATGAATTATATATAAGGTTATTCATTGTAATATTGTTTATAATTACAAGGAAAAAACTCAAATATCCCAATATGGACTGATTAAACTGATTATGGTACATCTGTACAATGGAACAACAAGTAGCTATACAAAAGGTTGAAGAAGGTCTCTTAAATAGGAAGATTCCTAAGATCTATTTCCCAGTGAAAAATTAAGGTGTACAGTAGCGGATGTTATATGAAGCACGCAAGTTGCTTCTGTGCTATAAATTCTTCACTTGACGGTCCATTTTCTGTGCCAGTGCATTGTCATCAGTGGAGAGAGTGGCTCTGGGAAGACAGAGAGTGCTCACCTGATTGTTCAGCATTTGACTTTCTTGGGAAAGGTATGGACTAATCTGCTTTGTGTATTGTGGCGAGAAGTTCCTACAGAGTAACTGCATATTTTATAAATGATGGAAGTACTGTTTTTTTTTTTTTTTTTTTTTTTTTTATTGAGGCTTACATAAAGACATTCCATCTTTGTTATGTTTGCCTCCTGATAGCAAGGCGTCTTAAGATGTCAGCATGCTATCCTTCTTTCACACCGGGAGGAGAATAATGCCAGCACAAATTTACTAGATTATTGGCAATTAATTTTCATGTTTTCATTGTAATAGAAACATTCAGCCATTAAGTAGTAAGAGTGGTTAAGCACTAGGAACAGGATCAGGGAAGCCACTATAGTGATTAAAAGGATGGAAAATAGAAGCCTTTGAGCAAAAGTTGAGGGAAATGAAAATTTTCAGCTTGGTGAAATCGATATTGAAAGAATGACTTCAAAAATAGTCTAGTAGTTACACTCTGAATTAGTGTACTAGGTGACTAAGAATGTATGGAATTTTTATAGATGAGGTTTATGGACTATTATGATAAATGCCAGAAAAGTTGCGGGATCTATTTAAAAATCTTTCTAAACTGGTTAGGCATTTTATCTGTCAAGGGTTTTAAATGAAATATAGCTGGATTTTAAAAACTGCTGTCCTAATCTAGCCAAATCTGATTCATATGCAGATCTGGGGAGTTGCTCATATGAGAAAATGATGCTGGTGGTTGATGCTAACGTCTCTTTATAAAAGGGCAATGTGGATTTGGGTGGGCAACGGATGGGTGCCCGGCAACTTTGCTGGAGTAATGTTTCTGGAGTCTCTTCTTGACTGTTCTCTGTTTGGCACAGGCCAATAATCAGACCCTGAGAGAGAAAATTCTACAAGTCAACTCCCTAGTGGAAGCCTTTGGGAACGCATGCACTGCCATCAATGACAACTCCAGCCGTTTTGGAAAATATCTGGAAATGATGTTCACACCAACTGGAGTTGTGATGGGGGCAAGAATCTCTGAATATCTCCTTGAAAAATCCAGAGTGATAAAACAGGCAGCGTAGGTGCACTACTTTGTCACTGTGTTTTTGCCCTGCAGTAAAAACCGGGGGGGAGGCACTTTGGGAATTTTAACAGTTAAGTTTTCATCCTTGTTCTTAACATTCCCCTACTCTCCCAAGGGCAAAGAATGATTTAAGCAAAGGATCAGTGGTAGATTTTAACCTGAAAGAAATTAATGGAAAGAGTACAAAGGGCTGGGGTAGGTGTGCTTTGGGGATGGGTATGCTTGTTTCTCCTGAGCTGGTTGTGTCAGGTAGAATTTAGCAGCATTGCAGACAATTTTTAAGACCCTGAGGCCCCTTAAAATTGAACTTGTTTGTTAAAAAAAAAAAAAAAAAGACACCAAGAATATTTCACACGTTAATTTTGTCCTTAGATTGAGGCAGAGAAAACAATTATTCTGTTTTTAAGGAAAGCATTTGGTAATAGAAATCAATAGCACAGACTTTGATCTGGGTTCAAATGCAGGTTCTGATACTCACTGTGTGACTTTGGGCATTTCACTGACCACCTCTGTGCCTCATCTGTGAAATGGAAATGCTACTAGTGCTGACCTCATGGGTTTGTTGTGAGGATTAACATGTTCATTTATATAAAATTACTTAAAAGAATGCCTAGTGTGGTACATCCTATCAGAGTATTAGCTACTCTTCCTATTATAATAATATAACCACTAGTGTGTGGTACATGCTATCAGAGTGTTAGCTACTCTTCCTGTTATAATAATAACTCTTCCTGGGGAACATCACACACTGAGGCCTGTCATGGGGTGGGGGGTCGGGGACGGGGGGAGGGATAGCATTAGGAGATATACCTAATGTAAATGACGAGTTAATGGGTGCAGCACACCAACATGGCACATGTATACATATGTAACAAACCTGCATGTTGTGCACATGTACTCTAGAACATAAAGTATAATAAAAAATAATATCTTCCTTTAATAATAATAGCTATTATACTTATTAATATTAGTAGCTATTATTATTATTGTAGGACACCAGAGCTTCTCAGGAGCATGGTTCTGCACTTCCATATTAATGCATTATTGAATCCCTGCTGTTTGCCAGTGCTGTGCTTTGTGTTGGCTTGTAAGAGTAAACTAAATACGAAAGATTCTTGTATTCACGGGGCTTGGAGTATGCGGTGTACAAGGAAGGAGTAGGGGAGAATCACAGGCATTAAACAAGTAAACTTAAATGTAGAACAATTGTAATAAGCACCAGAAAGCAAAGTAGGTGCTATTAAGGTGAAACGAGAGAAGGGAAGGACACATAACCTAGTCTAGGGAGAAAGAAGGTCTCCCTGTATGTGAGATCACAGGATCACTAGGAGTTAGGCAACGAGGTGGGGACCAGAGTAAGGAGGAAAAGTGGCAAAGATAAGACTGAGACCAAATCATGCAGAGCTTTGAAACCAGGATGAGGATTTCAAACTTTTTTCTAACGGCGATAGGAAGCCACTGAACGTTTTCAAGCAGGGGAGTCACCAAACCCAACTTGCATTTTGAAATGATCACACTAGCTTCAATGGGGAATGGATTGGAGGAGATGCAAGGATTGTGTTGATAGGATTAGGATGCTGTTGCCAAATTCATGTGAGAGAGAACGCTGGCCTAGACTAAGGTGGTGGCAGTGGAGATGGAGAGAAGTTGAGGAGTCTGAAAGATACTGTGCAAGTAGAATTTACAGGAATTGTTCTGGGCTGAGAACCCAAGCATCTTCCTCTATCATGTACTTGCAGTTTCCTCACACAATAGGGATTGGCATGAACATTAAACAAATGAAAGATAGAGTCAGAGTCATTTACGCTTCCCTGTGGCTTTCTGATTAATTTTTATGAGGTCCCCTGCTTCTGTCTCCCCAGCTTAGGATTGTTTTAAAATTTAGGGAGCTACCTCTGACAGAATGGAAAGCATAGTGTTCTGTGTTCAAATGTAAAGTGGTCTTTTACCAAGATAGTGTGAGGAGAGTTCTCGGTCACTTAATGTGATATGTTGCTTGTTAATGTAAATATTCATATACCTTACTTTCCTCATATGCAACATGGGCATAATAATGTCAACCTCACAAGGCTCTTACAAGAATTAAGTGAGAGGAAGAGAAGATGGGGCCTGTGCCAGTCCTGTTCATCCAACTGTTGGGTTTCACCCCCTTCTGGGCACACTGTAAGGTTCCTGTGTGGCTGGGTGTGGTCACATAACTGGTTCTGGCAAGTGGGCATGTAACGGCAACCCTCCAGAGTCTGGCAAAGTGTAAGACGGGGACTGCTCTGCCAGCCACAGCTCATGAGTGACTGCAGTGAGCACAGCCCCACCACTGACCTGTCATGGACAGGTACTCTGAGCAAGAACTAAACCTGTGTTGAGTTAAGCTACTAAGATCTTGGGGTGTTTATTACTATAACAAAACCTAGCCAATCTTGACAGATAAAGGGATGGAAATCAAACTGAATTGATGCTAGCGATGGATATCAGCAGGAAAAGCTCGGAAGAATTGAGAACTAGATGGATCTGTAGAAAAACTGTAGGAAGGTAAGACTGAGATAGGTCAGCCAAAGCCTGCACATGTAACAGATTAAAGAACAAGTGACATTCATCTCAGGCCTTTCGGTTCCTGTCTCAGTGAAGGGTGCCACCATCACTAGATGCTCACGCTAGAAATCTAGGAGGCAGTCTCTAGGTTTCTTTCCCTCACCATCCTCATTCAGTCTATTAGGACGTTCTTTTGGTTGTTTCTCCAGAATATATATAATATTTAAGCTTACTCTTATTTTCCATCACCACTACCATTACCCTATCTGAGCTATTATGCTTTCTCACCGGGACCCCCTGACTGGTTTCCCTGTAGTGATCTTGGCTTCTTATAATGACACTCAGAGAACATGAATCCCTTTAGTCCGGTATCCCTGGTACCTGGCACAGTGCCTACCATGACTGGCAATTAAGATGTTTATTCATTGAATAGTCACATTTTTCTATTTATATGTATATCCTATAACATCATGTTGTACATCTTAAATATACACAATAAAATGTATTAAAAAAAATAAAAATAGGGGCTGGGCACAGTGGCTCATGTCTGTAATCCCAGCACTTTGGGAGGTCAAGGCAGCCTGGGCAACGTAGTGAGACTGTCTCTACAAACACAAAAACATTAGCGGGGGATGGTGGTGTGTGCCTATAGTCATGGCTGCTTGGGAGGCGGAGGTGCAAGAATTGCTTGAGCTCAGAAATTTGAGGCTGTAGTGAGCTATGATCACACCACTGCACTCCAGCCTGGACAACAGAGTGAGACCCTGTCTCTTAACTGAATTTATTAGTTAAGAAGTCACAGAAGAGCTTTGACAGGATAAACAATCAAAGGAAGATGAGGATACCCAGGAGAGGCTGAACAGAATGGAGGCCATGCCACAAAGGGGGATAAGGGGAGAAGAAAGACAAGATTTCTTTCCATGGAGCTAGGTTGACCAAAGAAAAGATTTGCCAAAATCCAAGGGTATCTGCAGAAGAGACTGTTCTCCAGAGGAAAGAAGGGGATGTGGAGCAGTGCTTTTCAAACTCTCTGTGCTAAAGGATCAGTTTTGTTTGTTTGTTTGTTTTAAATATCCCACCCATTTTGAACTAATACCTTTGTAAAATGCGGTGAAAATTAATTATCAGAAAAATTATCATGCTCTTGGATGTCATGGCAATGTCACTTGCTATAAAATGTCTAGGCATGTACTTTCCAGTTCCTTGTTCTAAACTGACAGCTGTCCACAGACTATGCTCAGAGCTGACAGCAGTCCACAGACTATGCTCAGAGTAGCACCTATCTGAAAGGACCATGGCCAGGGTAGCCTAAAAGAGGTGGATGGCAGGATACCAGACTAATGAATGACATTTTGAGTAGTATTTTTAAGAATACCAGCTTGGGAGAGTGAAGACTTCAGTTCTGGACCAATCCTGCTCCCTAAACTGCTGTGAGACTTGCAGGCCACTTTCTGTCTAGGGCTCCAGTAAAGTAGAGGATTTGGCTGATGTCTCTAAGCTGGACCTCACTGTCTCTGAAGCAACATGTGGTACAAACAGAAGGCAGTAGGCATTTGGGCTGCAATAGAAAGATTTCAACATACGCAACCTGAGCTGTTTCCTGTAAATGTCCCATTCTTTGAAACCTTTTGCTTGTAGTAAAGTGTGTTTAATAATGCAACATTATGACAGTTACTATACTAATCCTATCACTGTTCTGTAAGTGGGATTTATAATATTTAATTGCCTGAAAATACAAATTTGCTGTGGGATAATTTTTTATTATGTGCACAGAAAGAAGATGGTGTAAAATAATTGGGATGGGGAAGCCAGAATACATTATTACTAAAGTCTCTTTTTTTTTTCAGGGGAGAGAAAAATTTTCACATATTTTACTATATTTATGCCGGTCTTCATCACCAAAAGAAGCTTTCTGACTTCAGACTTCCTGAGGAAAAACCTCCTAGGTAAGTGTCAGGGGGGTTGGTTGTTAATTTTTGATGAATGTCCAATTAGCAGTTGACAAACTTGGAAGTAAATGGAGCTGTTTTCCTAACTGGAAACTCACAGTGTATTTAACTAAAGTGCCCAGGATGAGGTGGCAGGAACTATCTCACCATTTTCATTGTCTAGAAAGTTCAAAAACTCAACTGCACATGGTTTATTTTTTCTCAGCCATTTGCATCATTTGGCAAGCTGAAGTGGGAGGATCACTTGAAGCCCGGAGTTTGAGACCAGCCAGGGCAACATAGCGAGACCCTGTCTCACTATGTTTTTTTTTTTTTTTTAAGTAGCTACTCAGGAGGCTGAGGTGTGAGGACTGCTTGAGCCTGGGAGGTCGAGGCTGCAGTGAGCCAAGTTTGTGCCACTGCACTCCAGCCTGGGTGACAGAGCAAGACCCTGTCTAAAACAAATAAATAAAATAAAATAAAATTAGCTGGGTGTG
Organism: Theropithecus gelada; assembly: GCF_003255815.1. Lineage (NCBI taxonomy): Eukaryota > Metazoa > Chordata > Mammalia > Primates > Cercopithecidae > Theropithecus > Theropithecus gelada. The sequence continues at coordinate 46,798,088 of NC_037680.1, forward strand.
GTGGCATACACCTGTAGTCGAAGCTACTCAGGAGGCTGAGGCAGGAGGATCACTAGAGCCCAGGAGTTCGAGGCTGCAGTGAGCTATGATCATACCAGTGTACTTCAGGCTGGGCAACAGAGTGAGATCCCATCTTTAAACAAACAACAGACAAAAAATGGAAATGCCTGCACCACTTTCCAAGTCAATGCTCATTCTGTTTGGTCATGCTCCCCTTCATTTAGGTACATAGCTGATGAAACTGGAAGGGTGATGCACGACATAACTTCCAAGGAGTCTTACAGAAGACAATTCGAAGCAATTCAGCATTGCTTCAGGATTATAGGGTTCACGGACAAAGTAAGTGATCAAGAGAGAAACTCAAGTGGCAATATTCTTATATGAATGTGAGTAAAGATGTGGATATTTCTCACTTGGGACAGGATACTTGCTTTCAAATGCCATGTTGGTCGTGTTATAAGGTCTTGCTACTCAAAGTGCGGTCCCAGGACCAGAAACATTGTTATCACCTGAGAGCTTCTAAGAAATGCAGACCCTGAGGTCTATCCAGGGATGACTGAATCAGAATATAACCATTTTAACAAGAAGCCCAGAGGAACATCAAACTAGGAGAGCACTGTTGTGAGGACCATGTGTTGATAAATTGTTATCATTGTCATCAATTCATTACACATGTAATAACAAACACCAAAACAATACTGTGGTTTGTTTTTGTTTTTGTTTTCTGATTTAGGGTTGTTCCAACCATTAAAGTGAATGGGGGGTACAGGAACATGTAGATTACGTCCAAGTCACAGAAATATATTTATGCAAGTAGCTCCTTAGGTAACAAGACAAATTAATTAAAATCCTTTCAACTTTCTTGCAGTTACTTCCTTCTCCATGGTACACAGTTGCACATTATTAACTATAGCTCTAAGTACTGTACTACCTTTTTTTTTTTTTTTTGAGACAATGTTGCTCTGTCGCCCAGGCTGGAGTACAGTGGCGGGATCTCAGCTCACTGCAACCTCTGCCTCCTGGGTTCAAGTGATTCTCCTGCTTCAGCCTCCTGAGTAGCTGGGATTACAGGTGTGTGCCACCACACCCGGCTAATTTTTGTATTTTTAGTAGAGACAGGGTTTCACCATGTTGGCCAAGCTGGTCTTGAACTCATGACCTCAAGTGATTCTCCCGCCTCGGCCTCCCAAAGTGCTGGGATTACAGGCATAAGCCACCATGCCCGGCCAATACTGTACTACTCTTATCATCCTTGATACATCCTAGATACAGGCTGTTTGTATTAAATATATGCTAGGGGTGACAGACAATATTTATAACCCTGGGCTCAAATATTATTCTGTGATACATTATGTCATAGTTTCTGGGCTTCATGCCATCAATTTTGTAAAATATATAGATTCTTTTGCTTTTCCAACAAAGGGGGTGAATGATTAGGAGGTAGGTGAGAGTGTTAAATCTTAAGGGATTAGATTAAAAGACACTCCAGTTACCCTGGGATGGCCACTCCAGATAAAGGATTACTTCTGTGTAATGCAGTGTGATGGCTAGCCCTTCCCTCCCCTGCATGGTTGATTTCAGTCATAATAGCACCTTTTTTTTTTTCTGTCTAGCCAGCTGTTAATTTTCTCTGTCAGCCTCCCACAGACCTTAAACTGACAGACAGTGGAAAATCCCAAAGGTCAGATAAAAATATAAATATATCTTCCTTGGCTCCTTAGAGGGGAGCAATTAAACAGGTACCAGCATTGTTAAAGGACCTTTGTGGTTATTAACTTATAGAACAGACTTTTTAAAAATCAAAGATGCATCCCCAGAAGAGTTAAAGCATGGTAGGAATGGCAGTGGAGCAATTTAAAGTCACCTGTGTCATGCCAAAGTATGCAGGGTCACATGTCCTTAAAAGGGTACAGGAACCATAGAGAAGTCAAGGTTAATAATCATTAATAGAGTTAATGTTTTGTTTTGAGTACAAATATAGTTATAGAATACCGTGAAGAGATTGATCCTAGCTGAACCCATTTATGCCTAGTGTTCCATTATTGGAACGCTAACCATGTGGTAGTTATTTATACCCTACTGTTCAAGGTCATCACCAAGGTCTGATTGCAAAAATTCAAAAAATTGCAACCTCAGGCTTAGGTGGGTTAAAAGAAAGTATATAATGGTGCTGTTCTAATAACAGCAATGTACTGATAATAATAATAAAACAGATGCTATCTGTTTCAGGATAAACAACATTGAAAACTGTTAAAATCTGTTTTAGTACAACAACACTAAAGCATTAAAAACAGAAGAAATTTAGTATGTTAAGTATATGTCCTTGAAGTAAGCCATCCCTAGCCTCTCTGGGAAAAAAGGTGCAATAGAAATAAGTGAATGACTGTATGAATAAACATGAAAAGAAAAACATGTAAAAGATGGTGAACATTTTTAATTTGTGCCTGGTCTGTACTGTTAAATGAATAACCAGAATGTAACGGTGTCATGTGTGTATATTTTCACCATGTCCCACATTAATTCATACAGGAAATAAACCAATTTATATCAGCTGCAACCTTAGAAATGAAAGGAAGAAGCTGGATCTTATCTCTCTGACTCTGAATTCTGTAGTTCTATCTCTGCAGACAACCTGTTTTGCTGAGTTAACTCAGTTCACTTTATGTTTATAAATTCAAAGTAGTGTGACTAAATTCAGAAAGATCCAGTTGAATGTAGTCAGGAAACAGATGCCAAATGCTGATGTAACAGAACTTTCTTTTAGGTTTTTCTGGCAGACATTTCTAGATAAAGCTTAAATGAACTGGTCAATTCAATCAAAATTATGGTTCTTCTCCTTTCTTATAATGTCACTAGTTCCCTGCAGGAATCCCTTAATTTTTTCTCAAACCCTTAAAGCAAAATTATGAGTAGCAAACCTTTGTGTGGAGTCAGGAGCATGAATTTTAAATCTGGGACACCAGCCAAAGTATCTAAAAGAACACTTGACCCTGAGTTTATTGTAAAGAAATTGCCCTGGTGGAGGAGTCTTCCACTAATGATGATGACTTCTTGTGGAGGGTTGGGGGATTATCCCTAAGACCTTATTGTGAAGATTGTGCTTTTCAACTCTTATTTCTGGAGCCAAACCATACAATTATATACTTGTCTTGCTGGTAGTAATTAACATATTCAATCAATAGGGTTTTAGAGATGTTTCTATTTAATGCTACATGAAAACTTTTTGGGCAGATGATCTATGTGATGGTCAAAACTGGACGTACACTATAGATCCCCGTTGGAGAGGTTAGGGAGAAGCCTTTGAGATCGGCACAAAATTTCTTCCCTTTCTTCAAAATAGATTATGAATTGAGAGAGTACTGCTCTGAAGGATTACATGTGAAAATATGACTTGGGAGTCTTGAGGATTTCTAATGTCTTGATGACAGACAATAGGATGCCATTGGCTTTTAAGATGCCAGATGTTGTAGAGCCTCTGCAAAGGAGACCGAGAAGTGTTGGAACAGAGCCTGTAGCGAGGCCCTTCAGCTGGTCCTGATGCAGTGCTTAGGGAAGAACTGATGAAAAACTGAAGAAACTTACAAAAAAGAAAGAAAGGAAAGAGAGACTGGGAAGGGAAGTAAATTCCTAGGGATATACCAGAGAAACAACTACCGGAGATGCTTATGAGCCAGGCCAAGGGGGATTTCCTTAGAGTAGCACCAGGCTAACAGAGAAAACTAAGTTTCCTCTCAACTTTTCAATTAGCCTCAACTCTGTCAAGAGAATATCTACATCAGTAAAAGAAGTGTCTTACGAGAAAAGATAAGAAAATATCAGATATCCTGCAGTGGGGCTTTGATGGAGAAACGCTCTCTCTTCCCCACTTTTGCTGATTGGTAGTGAAATAGTTTATACTCATCAACAATAAATTGAGAAACCCAGTTGGAGGACTTGGTCTTCTTGAGTGAAGCTATTCCACTTTATAATATAGAAAGTTGGAAAGTGGTAGAAATAAAAAGAGATAGCAGCATAGCAAGAGTCTGCAGAAAAGGCAGAGATGCCAGGAAAAGCTCTGTAGCTGGAGATGAAGCAAGAGAAAATGGACAAGGTAAAGAAGGTGAAAAAATCTTCCCTGGCTCTCTGTGGGGAGACAATAAGAAAAATTTGATCGAAAAGGTTTAGGACAGGAAGAGTAATCCCACAGGTGGACATACAACTGATTGAATTTTGCCATGAGTGTACATGATGTTTTGACCTGAACGCAGAGGCTCCTAGATCAGAAAGGGAGAACTAATTAACCCAAGGTTATAGGACTGATGGAGTCAAGTGGGTGGAATAGCCCAGAAATATAAACTCCTTGATAAGGTGAGCATTGGTTACCCCTCTGTAGTTCTCACTAAATCAAAGAAGGAGACCCAATCGATCATTAATTTCAGTGATTCACACAGTGTTTGAACCTAAATGTTTTTGCTCAGGGTCATAGATAGTTTTTCACTTTAAATGGTTGTCTAGGCACTATGCTGAAGAGGATATTGCCAGAGAAGCAACAGGGCAAGATGCTGGTTTCAAGGGTATAGCCTTTGACAGTCATTTTCTATGGTGATTATCCCAGTGGTGAAATGCCTGGAAGTCTTATTTTGGGAGGTTTCAGAGCTTGTACTGTAATACATGAAGAAAGAGAGAGAGAGAGAGAGTCTTTGTGTGATGCGTGTTTTAATTACAGGAAATACATTTATTTTTTCTAAGAGTACTGAGAGTTTCAGATAACCTCTTGAGATAACTGGGTATAGAAACAGCTGATGTAGAACTCACTGCAAGAGTCTCTGTTTTACCCCCGGGATCTGCCTCTGTGGGAAGTTGCTCAGTGTAGTGAGCAAGCCTCACACTGTATTGATCTAAGTAATGAGGTGCTGTCATGTTAAATCCAAGCAAGTCCCAGAAAACCTATTTAGTAGGTGTTCTCCTTAGCCACTCTTAAGTTGGGTGATTAAACAATGATTCTTAAAGTAAAAAACATGACATATTGCCTTTGATTTAGAAGTTGGAAGAATAACATTTATCCATTGTAGAAGCCTAGTTTAAAATCTTCATTTGTCTTTGTAGCATTATCAGGTATCCAGCAGATGTCACTATTATAGTCTGTGTTCCTCTTTTTGGCTTTACTGAGTAATGTTTACAGGAAGTTGTAATCTGTGAGGCAATGCTTTATCAGTGGTCTAGTGACCGTTCCTATTCCTTTGCTGCTATGTAGAGTACTAAATCAAGTTACCTGCCTGAATATTTTTGTGAAAGTACTTTTCTCTAAGCATAAAATGCAAAATTTTCCTATTTCATTGTTTCACATATAGAAAATGTAAGTTTTTAAATAAGTAAATATACCCTTTAATTTTTTTTTACTATTAATGATACATATGTATTCAACTTTCAATATAAAAATAGAGCTTAGATAATCAGAACTGTTTTTACTCACATTTCTGACACCAAATATGTGGGGTTTTCTCCCCCATACCAACAAATTCTCTGGCACCAGCTGAGTGTCCTACAATCCACTCAATTCTGACACTATCTACCTGGAGTTAGCATCAGATCCCACAAGCTAAGGGCTCAGTCCCACAAGACTACCCTGACTCCAAATACCTATGCTACTGTCTTCTATACTTCTGACTGACTGACTATAAATTGAGAGTCCCCACAACTCCCTCCTCAGGTTTGATAATTTGCTAGAACAGTTTATAGAACTCAGGAAAACACTTTACTTACCATTACTGTTTTATTATAAAGGATACAACTCTGCTGGGCACGGTGGCTTATGGCTGTAATCCCAGCACTTTGGGAGGCCGAGGTGGGCAGATCACCTGAGGTCAGGAGTTCAAGACCAGCCTGACCAACATGGTGAAATGCCATCTCTACTAAAAATACAAAAATTTATCCGGGCATGGTGGCAGGGGCCTGTAATCCTAGCTACTCGGGAGGCTAAGGCAGGAGAATCGCTTGAACCCAGGAGGCAGAAGTTGTAGGAGGTTCCATTACATTCACATGATTGGTTAATCATTGGCCATTGGGAATTAACTCGATGTCTAATCCCTCTGTGCTCCCAGAGACTGGGCTGAGGAGGACCCAAAAGTTCGAACTCTCTAATCACATGATTGGTTCCTCTGGCAACCAGCTCTCCATCCTAAAGTTAACTAGAGGTCCACCAAGAGTCACCTGCTTGGCCGGGCGCGGTGGCTCAAGCCTGTAATCCCAGCACTTTGGGAGGCCGAGACAGGCGGATCACGAGGTGAGGAGATCGAGACCATCCTGGCTAACACAGTGAAACCCCGTCTCTACTAAAAAATACAAAAAAACTAGCCGGGCGAGGTGGAGGGCGCCTGTAGTCCCAGCTACTCGGGAGGCTGAGGCAGGAGAATGGCGTAAACCTGGGAGGCGGAGTTTGCAGTGAGCTGAGATCTGGCCACTGCACTCCAGCCTGGGCGACAGAGCGAGACTCCGTCTCAAAAAAAAAAAAAAAAAAAAAAATGTGTCACCTGCTTAGTATAACCTCAGGTATGGATGAGAGGGGCTTGTTGTAAATAACAAAAAGACTCCTAACATTCCTATCACTCACTTTCAAGGGTTTTAGATGCTTTTGTGTCAGCAACTGGGGGCAAAGAACAAATACAATTGTCCCTCGGTATATGTGATGGATTAGTTCCAGGAGCCTCCAATTCATATACCAAAATCCAAGCATACTCGAGTCCTGCAGTCAGCCCTGCAGAACCCACATGTATGAAAAGTCAGCCCTCTGTATATGTGGGTTTCACATCTTGTGAATACTGTATTTTTGATCCATGTTTGGTTGAAAAATATCTATGTATAGGAGGACCTGTGCAGTTCCAACCTGTATTGTTCAAAAGTCAATTGTTGGCCGGGCGCGGTGGCTCATGCCTGTAATCCCAGTACGTTGGGAGGCCAAGGCAGGTGGATCACCTGAAGTCAGGAGTTCGAGACCAGCCTGACCAACATGGAGAAACCCTGTCTCTACTAAAACTAAAAAATTAATTGGGCATCGTGGCACATCTACTCAGCTACTCAGGAGGCTGAGGCAGGAGAATCACTTGAACCTGGGAGGCAGAGGTTGCGGTGAGCCGAGGTAGCACCATTGCACTCCAGTCTGGGCAACAAGAGCGAAACTCCATCTCAAAAAAACCAAAAACCAAAAAACAAAACAAAACAAAAAAAACAAAAGTCAATTGTTGGCCAGGCACGGTGGCTCACGCCTGTAATCCCAGCACTTTGGGAGGCTGAGGCGGGTGGATCACCTGAGGTCAGGAGTTCAAGACCAGCCTGGCCAACATGTCGAAACTCCATCTCTACTAAAAAATACTAAAAAGAGCTGGGTGTGGTGGTGCGTGTCTATAATCCCAGCTACCCGGGAGGCTGAGGCAGGAGAGTCGCTTGAACCTGGGAGGCAGGAGTTGCAGTGAGCCGAGATTGCGCCACTGCACTCCAGCCTGGGTGACAGAGCAAGACTCTATCTCAAAAAAAGGTTAATTATATATATTTCTTGTTATATAAAAATATAATTTCATATACAATTATCACAGATATTTCTAGTGACTCTTAAAATATTTCCTGACTTCATAACTATATAGTCCATCATTTAACTTTAAAATATTCTAGGAGCCATGAATGAATGTCTTCCCAACTGCTTCATAAAAGCGATATTCCAAAGAGGTTAAGGAAACAGCTCCGCTCTTGCTTTGAACAAAAGATCATACCTGAATTTGGGAGCTGGTATTAGTTAGGGTAAAAGGCTAAAAGTGGCTTAAAGAACAAAGAAGATTAGTTATCTCTTTTAACTGTTTCCAGATAAGAGGGTCAGGTTGCAGAACAACTCCCTTTATGCAATTGTTGGTCTAAGGCATCCTCATCAGTGGCATGGTTAAGGCTGGGTTGCTGGGAGTTTCAGCCAGCAATAACGAGAAGAAAAGTATAGCGGAGGTATGCTCATGCCCATAAGGCCTGGGCCCAGAAGTGACCCACATCATTCTGCTTGCTTCATTGTTAAAATGTGGTTATATGATGACCTCTAACTGCAAAGGAGTTTGGGAAATTTGGCTGTGTGTCTAAAAAAAGAGGGAGAATGGACTTTGGTAAACAACTGGTAGTTTCCACTACAGGTCTAGTGGTTCATTAGTTTGATTGGCAATGACCTTCATATATGGTTCTTGATGTCCTTTTCAGGAGGTGCACTCAGTGTACAGAATTTTGGCCGGGATTTTGAATATTGGGAACATTGAGTTTGCAGCTATTTCCTCTCAACATCAGACTGATAAAAGTGAGGTGCCCGATGCTGAAGCTTTGCAAAATGGTAATTATTTGATATTTGTGGGCTGTGTTGTTGCCAAAGCACATGCTTCTTTAGGCTCTGTAAAATATAATGCAGCATTTGCTAGTCTTTTTTTTTTTTTTTTTTTTTTTAAGACAGAGTCTTGCTCTGTCACCCAGGCTAGAGTGCAGTGGCACGATCTCCGCTCACTGCAACCTCTGCCTCCTGGGTTCAAGCATTTCTTTGCCTCAGCCTCCAGAGCAGCTGGGATTACAGGCACCTGCCACCACGCCTGGCTAATTTTTGTATTTTTAGTAGAGACGGGGTTTCACCATGTTGACCAGGCTGCTCTTGAACTCCTGACCTCATGATCCACCCTCCCCCCCACCATCGGCCTCCCAGAGTGTTGGGATTCGCCCAGCCTGCTGGTCCTTCTAACAGCTCTGGATGTTTTCATGAACTAGTATTTCCCCAAGGATGTCCTGTGGAACACCAGTGTTCCTTCCATAAGCTGCAAGAGTTCTATAGAAAATAATTTTATGGCAGGTAATTTTGGGTATTGGTTTTTAACCTTCGTTGTTTTTGAAAAAATCATCTACAAACTGAAAAAAATACAGGAGGTTGGGCCCATTCCGAATCCACTATATCAGCATATACAGGAGAAGAAAGCAGGCACCTGTTTATTTTTAAAGTTCCACAGGTAATTATGGTGGCACAAAGAGTGAGAATCCTCAATTATGAAAAACAAACAAACTGATTTAAATAAAGTAAAAACCTTTTTTGTGTTAAACTGTAGGACATTTTAGGGCCTTTACTATAAGAGTATATTTTGTGACTAAGGGTAAAATACAGTCTGCAGCTATTTCCCCAATTTATTTGGCAAAAGACCACCTCCTCTTCCTTTTTTTTTCGTCAAGCATCTATGAAGTAAGAGCTTTCAGAACAGTTTGGGAGATACTGTGTCAGTCTGGAAGCTTCTTGGGGTTAGGGACCTAGCCTGTTTATCTTTGAGTGAAAAGTACCAAAATGGAGTCTGGCACATAGTGGATGTTAATAAATGCTGACAGACTGAATGAACGAAGGTCTGGCTACATTCTGTGTTATCCTTATTCTTTGTTTCAGCTGCCTCTGTTCTGTGCATCAGCCCCGAAGAGCTCCAGGAGGCCCTCACCTCCCACTGTGTGGTCACCCGGGGCGAGACCATCATCCGTGCCAATACCGTAGACAGGGCTGCGGACGTTCGAGACGCCATGTCCAAAGCCCTGTATGGGAGGCTCTTCAGCTGGATTGTGAATCGCATTAATACACTCCTGCAGCCAGACAAAAACATATGGCAAGTTCCTCGGAGAGCAGAGGGCTCAGGAGAGCGGCCATTGACCCCGCCGTCCCTTAGCGTTTGCAAAAGGAAGCATTTGGTCCTCTCTGGGATTTTCTTTCTTTTTTTTGTGGAGTCAGAGTATCACTCTGTCGCCCAGGCCGGAGTGCGGTGGCAAGATCTCCGCTCGCTGCAACCTCCACCTCCGGGGTTCAAACAATTCAACTGCCTCCGCCTCTTGGGTAGCTGGGATTACAGGCGCGTGCCACCACGCCCAGCTAATTTAGGCCTTCTCTTTTAGAAGACACAATGAGATCCAGGAGAGTTGAAGCGTTTGTACCCGAGAGGCAAATGACTGAAGGAGCCACTATAGTGTAGTATTTGAGAGAACAGTCTTGGCTGGGAGCTGGACAAACTGGGTTCGCACCCAAACTCTACAACTTAACCCATTTATGCCTGAGGTGGCAATTTTTTGAATTTTTTCAATCAGACCTTGGCGATGACCTTGAACAGTAGGATGTGAATAACTCCCATATGCTTGGCGTTCCAATAATGGTTTTAATCAGCTTCATGTTCTAAGTCAGTTTTCTCACCTGTAAAATGAGGAATATAATATCCTCTTCATAGTGTTGTTTTTAGAATCAAAGAGACATTTTTTGAAAAATTTTAAAGCACACTATCTTACATTATTATTCCTACTTCTTCGACTACTTTTCCTTGCTCTTTCCTTAAACATAGTGGTTTCCCATATTGTGGAGGAGTTCACCACATCCAATTCTGAAGAGTACTCTTCTAGTTACCTTTGTGGGTAGATAGGTGGGAGAATAAATAAGCAACAGCTTCAACCCCTTCAAACAAAAGGACTTTTAAACATCTATTTTATATATGGAGTTCTTGAGTAAGATTCTAAAGGATTCTACTGCTTAAAAAAAAAGAAGTTGGAAATGCTGTTGAAAGTCCGAAAGAACAAATAGTTTAAGACACAAACTGCTTCTTTTCTTAGGGGTGGCAGGATGCTGCTTTCCGTGAGTGGCTGAATTGGGTACTTGAGTTGATAAACACTTGGGCACATACATTCTCATCATCTTGAGGTGGGTGTTTCCTCCTCTAAATAGTTTTGTTCTTCTCTCTCACGCAGTAGTGCAGAAGATGGGATGAATGTGGGGATCTTGGATATCTTTGGATTCGAGAATTTTCAGAGAAATTCATTTGAGCAGCTCTGCATAAACATCGCCAATGAGCAAATCCAGTACTATTTCAATCAGCACGTTTTTGCTCTTGAGCAGGTAATAGTGAACTCTGAGGTAACTAAACTTGATGGGGAAAAGGTGTCTCCAAGCTGCCCACAATTTGTAGCAGAAACCCTGTAGACTAACAGGCAAAAGACCCTAGAGAGAAAACAGGGTAAGGCAGTCCTGGCTAAATAGTCTAAATTTATCTGAAAAAGGTCTTGATTTCTGTGGAAAGGTACATTTCCTCACTTGAGTGGAGCTGGTGACAAGTCACTCATTTAAATCTTGAGTCAAAACTCTTTTGTGCATATTGCTCAAAATGCTGTATCTCTTCTACTTTATTTAACTAAAAATATTTATGATTGTGTTCAAAATGACACAGGTGACCTTGAATTCGGGACATAGGTTCTTAACTGCTACACTAGCCCTCCCTATCCCCTATCTGCTATGTACCAGATCCGTCAGTAACTGGAGAGGTATCTCCAGAGAGGAGTAAGATGTGTTCTTGGTTTTCTAGACATGGAAATTGTCCCTCTGTGAGTTTAACAATAAATTGTGAAGACAGAGTGAGAAACTAGTGGACCCAAGGAATGGGGCTCTTTTCCTGGGGCAGCAGCCTACATAGCAGTCTGCTCAGCCCCAACCTTTACTTAAACCCTAACACTCTCTTCTGTGTGAAGTAGTTGCAATAATGAAACATTCTGGCTAAGCCTCTTGGATGCAGGGATAATTGTTTTAATGCAGGCATGAGTATACACAAACTAAACTGTGATTAGATACACACAAAGACATTTCGTGAAAATACCAGCATTGCTTTTATCTCTGAAGCTGGATAAATCTGTATAGCACTCCTCTCCCATCCACTCTTGTTTCGGTCCAGGTTCCTTCCACTTATTTCCCTGGCAATCTGGAGTTTTTCTAGTTTTCCAACCCTAGATGATTCCTTTATAGAATTCCTTGCAGAAGAGAATTCTGTTTTCTTGGTTTAAACCACATTTCTCACTAAAAAAATTTTTTTTTCAGCTTTACTTCCTTGTACATTAGTTTCTAAATGATAAGTTACCAAGTCCACGTTTGACAGATTTTACTGGGTTTAGCTGCCTGCCAGAGGCCACTTGTAAGTCAGATTTAAATGCACAGCTTTAATGGTGTTATATGCAGAAGATTCCTTTACTATACACGGAAAACATATCCTGCTTTCCACATGCATTCAGTGTTGCTAGACCCAGAAAGTCCACGTCCAAGTATCCTGGTGGTACCAAGGCTGGTTTTGGGCTGGAGAGAATCACAATCCATTTCCCTCCAGATGGAATATCAGAATGAAGGCATTGATGCTATACCTGTGGAATATGAGGACAACCGCCCGCTCTTGGACATGTTCCTCCAGAAACCCCTGGGACTACTTGCACTTTTGGATGAGGAAAGTCGGTTTCCCCAAGCAACTGACCAGACCCTGGTTGGTAGGTACCTTCTGAGAAAAAGGCATATACATTTAGAACAAAACTTGGTTCGTGTCATCAATTGAGTGTACTTTAATGAATTTACCTTACATATTTTGTCTATGTGGTGGGTTGTAAGAATATAGGCCTTCTTTTTAATTGAATTGAAATGTAGTCGTAGAATTTGAATCTTAAAGCAAACCCATCATTATTCCTAACCCTTCCCACTTTCCTATTCCTGCCAACATGATTAGCATTACCCCATGGTTGATTTCATTTTTACACCTTCCTCTCTCTTCTTTCCTATAGCCAATGTTTGCTTCCCATCCTTTGCGTGCCCCCCTCTCATGTCTTCCCCTGGACTCCCATCCACGTCTAATTTGATTTCGTGTAGAAGCCCTTTCCATTCTCCTTGGCTTCCAGGCTCCTACCTTCCCCATCTACCCTGGATATCGCAGCTAGTTTAGTCTTTCTAAAGCCACCTTCTCATTAGGTTGCTGTTATCTTCGGGATGAATACAGGGCATCTCCTTCTGACGTCAAAGGCCCTCTATTCTGCACCCTATTCCTCTTGAATCTTCAGTGTTTTTCTTTTTCTTTTTTTTTTTTTTTTAAATTTATTTATTATTATTATACTTTAAGTTGTAGGGTACATGTGCATAACGTGCAGGTTTGTTACATATGTATACTTGTGCCATGTTGGTCTGCTGCACCCATCAACTCGTCATTTGCATCAGGTATAACTCCCAATGCAATCCCTCCCCCCTCCCCCCTCCCCATGATAGGCCCCGGTGTGTGATGTTCCCCTTCCTGAGTCCAAGTGATCTCATTGTTCAGTTCCCACCTATGAGTGAGAACATGCGGTGTTTGGTTTTCTGTTCTTGTGATAGTTTGCTAAGAATGATGGTTTCCAGCTGCATCCATGTCCCTACAAAGGACGCAAACTCATCCATTTTTATGGCTGCATAGTATTCCATGGTGTATATGTGCCACATTTTCTTAATCCAATCTGTCACTGATGGACACTTGGGTTGATTCCAAGTCTTTGCTATTGTGAATAGTGCTGCAATAAACTGAAAGGATTCCCTATTTAATAAATGGTGCTGGGAAAATTGGCTAGCCATAAGTAGAAAGCTGAAACTGGATCCTTTCCTTACTCCTTATACGAAAATTAATTCAAGATGGATTAGAGACTTAAATGTTAGACCTAATACCATAAAAATCCTAGAGGAAAACCTAGGTAGTACCATTCAGGACATAGGCATGGGCAAAGACTTCATGTCTAAAACACCAAAAGCAACGGCAGCAAAAGCTAAAATTGACAAATGGGATCTAATTAAACTAAAGAGCTTCTGCACAGCAAAAGAAACTACCATCAGAGTGAACAGGCAACCTACAGAATGGGAGAAAATTTTTGCAATCTACTCATCTGACAAAGGGCTAATATCCAGAACCTACAAAGAACTCAAACAAATTTACAAGAAAAAAACAAACAACCCCATCAAAAAGTGGGCAAAGGATATGAACAGACATTTCTCAAAAGAAGACATTCATACAGCCAACAGACATATGAAGAAATGCTCATCATCTTCAGTGTTTTTCACAACCTTTGTTCCTCACTTAGATTGTGAGGTGCTTGGGGCAATGAAGCCTCAGTCTTTACGTGCTTTTAGCGCTTAACAGTTTCTCACACCTAGTAGGCTTTCAACCACAATAGCAAAGATTGTGTGTTAAAGGAGGAATAAAAAGTTTCAAGCCTTTTCCCCAGAGGGAAAATTGATTCGTGGCAGAGATTCACTTTTATGAGCTGAAATTGTAACCCTCAGTGGCTTTCTTTTATATATAACATTGTCACAAGTTGCCCAGATGAGTTTAAACCAGGGTCATCTGCCTTCCATGGGATACCTTTATGGTTCTAAAACTAACTGGCAGGGCCTCTGGTGTCATCAATGTCCATGCTAGGAGTTCTTAGAAACAGCAGAAGAACATACGACCTTAGAGCACAGGCTGACACTAAAGACAACGCTACACAGCTAAGCAAGGATGTGACAAATGCCCATCGTATGGGTGATCTTTCTCCACTCTTGTTAATATCAAGGCCTTATTCTGAAAGCCCTTATTCTGAGTCACTCATGGCTCAAGGAACAAGTTTTTGTTTGAAAGAGGGAACAATTCACATTGTAACTCTCCAACATAAAAATCCACACAGATAAATTTGAAGATAATCTACGGTGCAAATACTTCTGGAGGCCCAAAGGAGTGGAGCTGTGCTTTGGCATTCAGCATTATGCTGGAAAGGTGAGAGCAGTGTGACAGTTATTAGACCTGAATTTGACAAAGGGTAAGTGTCTGTATTACCCTGTCTGTGCCACTCATGAAATTGCTTACAGATTTCTTTCCCCTTTTAATTCTTCCTGAATACCTAATCATAATTCTTAAAGTTTCTCAGTGGTGCCACTCACAGAAAGTTGCCCCTGGCATAGAAGCAATTTCTTACTGGGGTGGCCCACAGAGTTGCCATCTGCTTCTCACCTGAGGTTTGGCCTAGAACTGACAGCTCTCCAGAGAGAAAACATATTACAGCTTTTTGCGGTGTTTAGTGGTAAATGTTCACATTCTAAAGTCATTTGGAGACATGTAGGTAATGGAGGAAGGTTAATATCACAGTGGGACTCAATTTTTAGTACTTTAATCATATGTCTAAGGGCCCCAAAATGTCCAGATGAAAAGAAAAAAATCCACGTTATTATCCAGATGTTAAGCTTTTACAACTTAACTGAAATTTCCACTTTTCATACATTATGCCTCAGTCTGAATTTCAAGTTCCTGAAGCAGATTAGTGACTGATTCAGGAAATGCCCTATCTTATAACCACAAGCTCCTTGCTTATGTTACTCCCAAAGGAGCCATTTGAATTATGGCTGATTCGTTCCTCTGGGGTCTGATGAGCTGTAGGTCCAGAAAATTGGTAGGAGTTCAATAAAAGGCATTTTTGATTATTTTATTGATTTAAGATGTATTGAAATTGTCTTTCATATTCATATCATGCCGTTGTAACTGATTTTCCTGACTGGATGGTGGGAAATTCTAGTACAAGGGAAGGGGATTGTTTTTCTCTCCAAATAGTACTTTATGGTGTCTATTTTGGATCTTTGTTAGAAATTGCAATTCCGTTTTTGACCTACCTCAGCATATTAATGTCCTCCTCAGAGTCTGAAATACTGGCATCTACCCTGATTCCCCTCCTCATTCCTCTTTTTTGCCTCCCATTCCTGTCCTTCTCTTCTCACCTCTCTCTGTCCTTTTATACCTATGTCCTACCCACCCCTCTTCTTGACTCATTCTTTTCCTTTCCTGATTTTAGGGGAAAAACTTTTTTTTTCCCCCTGGTCTCTGTGTCCTTTGCTGCATCCATTTGTCATTCAAAGCTTATTTGTAGAGAAGGAATTCTCTGAGGGTGGTCCTTACAATTTATATGAACTGGATCCCCTCTGTTCTGAAAACCAAGAACTACTCAGCATCCTTGAGTGATCACTCAGATCGCATGAGGACCTACGGAGGCAGTGAGAGTGCTTAAAGTAGTTGTGAGCATAGAGGCAAACTGCCTGAGTTTTGATACCTAGCTACCACCTGTGAAATGTGTGACCAGGAGCACATTCCTCAACCTCTTCCTAAGTCTCTGCCTGTCTACCAGTAAAATGGAGATAATAACAGTGTTTAGCTCATAAGATGGATGTTTTGCACATGGCATCTAATATATTTTAATAATTATTCTGATGTGATTTATCTTCAAAAAGCAACTAGACAGGCCGGTGCGGTGGCTCACGCCTGTAATCCCAGCACTTTAGGAGGCCGAGGCAGGTGGATCATGAGGTCAGGAGGTCAAGACCATCCTGGCTAACACAGTGAAACCCCATCTCTGCTAAAAATACAAAAAATTAGCTGGGCGTGGTGGCACATACCTGTGGTCCCAGCTACTCAGGAGGCTGAGGCAGGAGAATCGCTTGAACCCGGGAGGCAGAGGTTGAAGTAAGCCGAGATCATGCCACTGCACTCCAGCCTGGGCGACAGAGCAAGACTCCATCTCAAAAAAAAAAAAAAAAAAAAAAAAAACTAGACAAGAAGTTAAGATAAACTGGTCTGTCAAAAATCCTAATTTTTCCCTTTATCTGGTGCTATGCATATAAAAGCGTGGCTATGTCAAGATTAGTTCTATATAGAGGTCAATTAATGACTGGCTAAACAATTTGCCAGAGTCACCAATGATGGACAGCTGACTTGGCTAATTTGCCGTTTGCTATTCATGTTACAGGTATTATATGATGCTTCTGGGGTTCTTGAGAAGAATAGAGACACTCTCCCTGCTGATGTGGTTGTGGTCCTGAGGACATCAGAAAACAAGCTTCTTCAGCAGCTCTTCTCAATCCCTCTGACCAAAACAGGTACCTGAGAACCCTCTGATAGCCCTTCTCCCAAAGCTTTTGCAAGACCAGGTGGAATTTTTCAGTTAGTGTCTGAATACTGCTAGGGCTGCACCACTAACGTTGAATTTCTTTAAGCAGAAGTAAGGGTCTAAATTCAAGAAAAGGAAAGTGATTGTTTCTTTTGTAATTTAATTATGCAGCATCAGTGTGTTCACAGACATGTGTGCACGCACACATAAACATACATACACTATGCATAACATGAACTCTTAGACTTTCTCGTCCTTCTTTTCATTCTTCCCTTTATAAAGCCATATGATATCATTAATTCATGCTAGGATAGTCTCAGTTTACCAAGACTTATCAGGAAGATTATTTCTATTTGTGTGTGATTCCAAGTGAAAGGAGTATGCTGAATCAGAGGTCAGGGGATCCTCAAAGATCACCTTGGTCCAATTTCTACCCAGTTATGACCCCACCCCACCTCTCTCCTAACCAACTTGAAACAGGTCCATCACTGGCCTATGTATGTGGCCTTCGCCTACTTACAGTTACCTTCTCTTTAGTTGCTGTAGTCCTCATGCCAAAAAAGCAGGAAACTAGGGCCAAAGAACAGAACTTCCAGGTCTTAACTGTTTTTCCAAATGGATTCTAATTGAGTCAACCTTTTAGAATGTACCTGGGATTCTGCTGCTTTTAACTGGGTGGCCAACTCAGCCTTCTCACAGCTCTACTCTCAAAGGCTTTGTGTTTTTAGGCTAGGTCTGGAAATAGCAGTGGGCATGCTTTTAAGAAAAAAAGGAAGAGAAACCTCTTTATCACTGTTCATTGTTCACTATTTCCTCTTCTTTTCTTCCCACATCCTTCTTAACTGGTTGCCAGATCTGATTTTTAGCAACTTGCAGAGGAATGAAAAGCCTGGCTAAGAAGAAAAAAAAAAAAAAAAAAAAGCCACACTCTACAGCCTTTGCTTCATCTTAACTTGGAAGGAAAGTTGAAATCCGGCTGTTTCTTCAGACATGCTCCTGTAAACAGAGCTAGTAGCAGTGCCCATCGGAAGCCTGCCCTACAGCTTCCATTCCATGCCTTCCTTGGGGCAGCCAGGATTTAATTCAGTATGGACTCCCGGGAGCTCGGGGCAGGTGTGGAAAGGGCTGGCTGGTGTTTCCTTACCAGAGACCCAGGGATGGATGTAGATTCCTCATCAGGCGACTTCAGCACAGAGGTGAAGAGACAACCGTTATTGATAGGGGACATGCTCTCTGGGAGAAAAATCTATCCAAATAACTCTTCAGCTGGCATTTACATCCTCCCACAAATATTAATAACGGCTTGTCAAATCTGTTCACAACTTTGGAATTTCCGATTTTTCAACCTTTGGCAAAATAAAAACCATTTAACAGCCTGGACCACTAGGTGGCGCTATGCAGAAAGTAAGGCCCTGCAGCCAGTCTCTTCTCCCTTGATTCACCCAATTGTGGAAGGAACAGGAACAAAGAGATAACCTCCGCTGCTGCTGCTTTTTCACTCCCTCCGAAAGAGCTTTCCTCTTGTCTTGTAACTGTTAATGAATCTTGTTTTGAAACTACACTCCACACCACTTGATAGAAACGGAAGTGAAGAATAAGACTAGAAACAAACGTGATGCCCCAATAGGCTTCCCAGTATTCCTGAGGTATATATATGCGTAGTAATTTCCTTTGAGATCCTAAGCTTGAGTATAGCTTAGGATTCTCCACATTTTGAGTATAACTAAGAAGCCACAAACATCAACACTTATAAGCATGATTCTGTTGTCTTTTCCCGGAATTATTTATGTAGGAATGAATTCAATCAACAAACATTTATAGAACAGCTTCTAGTAATAAGGTCCTTTTTAGGCAGTGAGGGAAATACAGCAGTAAAGGTAATATGGCTTTGCCATACACCAACTAGAATTTTGTTTTACCTTCATTTTCTATATAGAATTTTCTGTACAGAATTGGGCGCTAATGTATCTCTTTATGACAATAGTTGCCCTCAAACCTCAATTCTAACATGATTGTGCATCCTGTGTTGAATGTCAGAATATTACTTTTCTAATTTTTAAAACACTCATAATCTATATTTTTGAGGGCTATTATGTTACAGCCTTTGAAGATGGGAAACCTCACAGGACAGAAATAAGTTATGCTGTTCATTGCCAATGCTTGTTTCAGGCATGTCCCTCTCATGAAGGGGAAGGTGCCTACATATCTTGACATTCCCACTAGAAGCAAGATCCCACACCATCCTGGCACTTTGGAAGAGAATATACTAATATTTTCAATGCATAAAAAACCATTTTCTTGTCATTTTTATTTTTCCTTGCTTTAATTGTTTTATTGAAATTAAATGCAGCACTAGTTCAGTAAGCATAGATATTATGGGCAATTACTTCACAAACTCCTTTTGAGGAATGAACTACAGGGAGGAAGGAAAAAGATCAAAGTTGAGGCCAGACACGGTGGCTCACGCCTGTAATCCCAGCACTTTGGGAGGCTGAGGCAGGTGGATCACAAGGTCAGGAGTTCGAGACCATCTTGGCCAACGTAGTGAAACCCCATCTCTACTAAAAATACAAAAAATTAGCTGGGTGTGGTGGCAGGCACCTGTAATCCCAGCTACTAGGGAGGCTGAGGCAGGAGAATCGCTTGAACCTGGGAGGCAGAGGTTGTGGTGAGCTGAGATCATGCCATTGCACTCCAGCCTGGGCAATGGTACAAGACTCCTCTCAAAAAAAAAAAAAAAAGATCAAAGTTGGCAAGCCTTGGAGGCAATTAGCCCAAAATGTAAAAGGAGGTCCAGTGCTGGACTCCTCAATTTTGAAAGAGGAAAGTACGTTTGTTGGGAAGACTCCTAAGAGATGTTGGCAGTGGTCTGGCTCCTGATCTTAGTGGTGGTTACATTATATTTATTGTGTGGATGCTTGCATTATATTTATTATGCTGTACATTTATGTTTTTCATACTTTGTGTGCATTCTGTGTCACAGTAATGTTGGGTTTTTTTTCTCCAAAAGATAGAGAAGACCCCTTAAAATGCAAAGAAAAAAAAAAAGCTTGACGTAGTAGCACATGGCTAGAGTCCCAGCTACTCAGGAGGCTGAGGCAGGAGGATCACTTGAGCCCAGGAGTGCAAGGCCAGTCTGGGCAACACAGCGACACCCCATCTCTGAAAAAAAAAAATTAAAATTAAATTTGTTTAAATGCAAATAAAAACTTTAATTTCTTTATCAAAGGATTCCTGACAGTTAAGTTGAGGTTTTCTGGTAGCTAGATTGCCACTGTCCTTTGCTTTCAACAGAGCCCCAGGATCACTTTCCTATTCCTTCAAGTTGCCTCCTCTCTGGGCTGCTGGGCAGGTAACAGTCCTTCATTAGTATATATCAAAAACAGTGTAGTCACGCATAGCTTAATGATGGGGATGCATTCTGAGAAATGCATTGTTAGTTGATTTCATCGTTGTACAATCATAGAGTTCTTACACAAACCTAAATGATATAGCCTATGATACACCTAGGCTATATGTTGTAGTCTACTGTTTTGGGGCTGTAAACCTGTACAGTATGTTACTGTACTGAATGTTGTAGTTAATTGGAAGACAATGCCAAGTATTTGTGTATCTAAACATATCTAAATATAGAAAAAGTAGAGTACAACTATGGTATAATAATGTTATGGGACCACCAGTTTGTATGCAGTCCATTGTTGACCAAAATGTCCATGGCACATGACACTACTGGGGCTTGATTTAATTTCTTGTCAAGGTTGAGAGGATCAACCTATGTGTTTATATGTGCAATCGTAATATAAAATCATAGATAGTAATCCAGTTGGCATTTTCTTGTTTCCAGCTCCCATTTTCCAGAGTGCTGAAGAGATTAAAAACCATGAGGAGTAGAATAATGAGGCCCAAGGTCACCAGGAGACAGGGCTTCTCCCAGGTTTCTGCAGCCCCCTTCTGCTGACACCCGGTTGCATCTGGTTGTGGAGGTGCCTGTGCCTGAGAGGCACATTCTCACTGCAAGGTTCTCAGTGACTTTCTGGTAAAGGGAGGCAGCCACAGTCAATATGAATTCTCTCTGTTCTCTTCTCATGCTTCTGCAACCAGCCTTCTGCCTGCAGATGGGCCACTTCAGACATGATGACATGTTCTTTGTAATACTTCCTATTGATAGGAAATCCTCTGAAGATTTTAGGTGTGAAAATTTGAAGTAGCAGCAACACTGCTTTCTAATCCTTCAGCTGGAACTTTTCACACTGAATAATCTAAATAGAAAAACATTAAAAGGAAGGATGTTATAACAGGGTTTCAAGGCATATTTTCCTGTTTGGGGAATGTTCCACTTGCTACTAGTAAACTGAGAGAAAAGCTTAAAAGGCTCAGGGGAAGAAAGAAAGAGGATTTCAAAGAGAACTTGAAAATTCATTTTTGTCTTTGAATCATGAATTCTGACTTCCAAATAGTAGTTTGGGGTGTTAAAGAAGATGTGAACTTGGGAGAAACTAGGAAAAGTAAGAATAGCACCAGAGGGAACATTCTCTGAACCTCAAAGTTTGGTTTTTGCTTCAGAACTAGAACTGAGTTTTACGCTCATTGCCTTCTTCTGTCTGAAAACTCAGGTCTCTTCCGTGGAATTTGATTTGCAGTGAAAATCAACAATAAAGTATCTCTTTCTTGACTTCTATTTGCTCCTCTTTTTCTGGATGGGGGGGACAAGATGAGCCCCCCCATTGTCATATCTATAAAGCACTATAGCACCTTCACTGCTGAAATCCTTGCTGTCAATTTTCTGAGTCCTGATTCTGTAATGCCCAAAATGAATTAAGCTCTTAAGAGAGCACCTTTTGGTATCCATCTCTCAGTTTCCATTTTCCACTTATGGCTGTTGCTGTATCCTGACAGTTTAGCAAAAGGGTCTGGCAGATGAGCTGAATCTAAGTGATGAAATTTCAAGGCCACAGACATGGATAGTGCTGGCTTTTCCTGAAATGGAGGCTCTGATGAGCCAGTTCCATCAGGGAGCCCTGGGGAGTGATTCCTCCTTACAAAGAGACCCACTTCTTTCTATTTAATTTGGGAGTGTATCTCAGTCAATCGATAATTATGTATTTGGAATCTATCTAGATATGGTGCTGTGCATAGATTATTTCTAGAAGTAACACAACAAAGTCCCAGCTAGAATGGCCAGAGATCAATAGTGCCAAATCCCAAAATGTATAAAAGATGAACAAAAAAATCTAAATTCTGAACAGGCATGTAAATCCATAAGTGAAGCAATATAACAACTATATCCATACAAATAAAAATAGAAGGGAAAAGTCAGGGAAATGTCATGGGTCAACATGAAGAAAGACTTCTTTTAACTAAGAAAGGCTTATTGGACTGGTGTTTGTTGTTTGTTTGTTTGTTTGTTTTTAATAGGAGACTAGAGAAAATTGGACAGTCTGGGAGTAATGAGGCATTCTAAGCCAGGGCCTACAGCCCTGGAAAGGAGAGGGAGGTGGAAGTTAGATGATTAAATGAATAGGACAAGGAGGAAAGAACTCTTTGGGCAGAGGGAGGCTGTGTGGAGGAAGAAATGATGGCAGGCTGCTGAGCAGAGGATGGCTCATGATGCTGATCTGAACTGCTGTGAGTGGATGGGCTGGGCTCTTGAAGAGAGTTTTAGGGCGAGAAAGGAAAACTTGAACAAGGGTGTTAAAGACTGACCAGTGAAAGCCAGGGTGCACCAAGGTATTGTGTGTATAGCTGTGTATGAATAGATGCTCAATTAATACTTTTACATTCTAGATTTAGATTTAGGGTCCAGTTTGAGTAAATTTTTGTATAAAATGTAAAGTTAAGGTGTTTTGGTTTTTTTCTTCATAACTGTGTCTAGTTGTTCCAAAACCATTTGTTGAAATAACTATCCTTTCTCCATTGAATTGCTTTTGCACTGTTGTCAAAAAGCAATTGGTTATTATTTATGTTGGTCTGTTTCATTGATCAAACTATCTGCCTCTTCACCAATACCACACTATTGCAGATTTATAGTAAGTCTTTTTTTTTTTTCTTTTTTTTTTTTTTTTTTGAGCTGGATTTTCACTCTTGTCTCCCAGGCCGGAGTGCAATGGTGTGATCTCAGCTCACTGAAACGTCCATCTCCCAGGTTCAAGCGATTCTCCTGCCTCAGCCTCTTGAGTAGCTGAAATTACAGGCCCCCACCACCATGCCTGACTAATTTTTTGTATTTTTAGTAAAGATGGGATTTCACTGTGTTGGCCAGGCTGGTCTCAAACTCCTGACCTCGTGATCCACCCGCCTCGGCCTCCCAGAGTGTAGGGATTACAGGCATGAGCCACCACACCCAACTATAGTAAGTCTTTTTTTTGAGATGGAGTTTCACTCTTGTTGCCCAGGCTGGAGTGCGGTGGCACAATCTCGGCTTACCGCAACCTCCGCCTCCCAGGTTCAAGCAATTCTCCTGCCTCAGCCTCCCGAGTAGCTGGAATTACAGCCATGCGCCACCACACCTGGCTTTTTTGTACTTTTAGTAGAGACAGGATTTCTCCATGTTGGTCAGGCTGGTCTTGAACTCCCGACCTCAGGTGATCTGCCCGCCTCAGCCTCCCAAAGTGCTAGGATTACAGGCTTGAGCCACCATACCTGGCCCAACTATAGTAAGTCTTAAAATCAGGTAGTATGATTCCTTCAACTTTATTCTTTTTCAAAATGGTTTTGGCTATTCTAGCTCTTTTGTCTTTCCATATAAATTTTGAATGCAGCTTGTCTGTATCTATAAAAAGTCCTGCTGGGATTTTGCATTGAATTGCACTGAATCTACAGACAAATTTAGGAAGAATTGGCAACCTTGCTGTGTTGAATATTCCATTCCATGAACATGGTATATCTATTTATTTGGATCTTCTTTGATTTATTTAATCAATATTTTGCTGTTTTCAGCATACAGATCCTGTACATGTTTTGTTAGATGCAAAACAAAGTATTTCAGTTTATAGAACTAGTATAATTTTTTTTTATTTTGATTTTAGTTATTCATTGCTAATATGTAGAAATACAGATGATTTTTGTGTACTGACTTTGTCACTCACAACCTTGCTAAACTCATTAGTCCTAGAAGTCTTTTTGTTTTTGTTTTTGTAGATTCCTTGGGATTTTCTGTATAGACAATCATGTTGTCTGTGAATGAGAACTCTTTTGTTTCTTCCTTTCCAATCTTAATGCTTTTTATTTCTTTTTCTTGCCTTATTATACTGGTGACTTCCAGTATGATATTGGATAAAAGTGTTGAGAGGAGACATATTGCTTTGTTCCTGATCCTGAGGAGAAAACCTTCTGTCTTTAACCATTAAGTATGATGTTAGCTGTGGGTTTTATGTAGGTGCCTTTGCACTTACTGTTCCCTATATCTGGAACATTTTTTTTTTCCTAAGACATACCCATGGCTAACTTCTCTTTATTCAGATCTTTTTTCTAAACCTACCTTTTCTGGCTATCCTATCTAAAATTTCAACCTATTCAACATTTTATATCTGCATTCCTGTTTTATTTTTCTTCTTAGCATTTGTTATTACCTTACATATTATATACATTTTACTTACGTATCGTGTTTATTGTCTGTCTTCCTTCACTATAATGTAAGCCCCAAGAGGGTAGGGAATTTTTATCTCAGTTGTCCATTACTGTGTCCTCAAAGCCTTAAAATACATCTGGCATATAGTAGGCATTCAATATATTTTTGCTCAATAAGTGAATAGATAGATGAGACAAATCTACACATCCACTTGCATTGTTCTTGTTTGCTCTATCTTCCCTGTATGTATTTTTTTTCACAAAGATACCACATGATCAATGTATCTATCTTCCTTCTGGTCTAAGGGCTTCTGAATCATCCCTGCTCTTCTTACAGATAAGATGCTCCCTACTTGTACGCAGCATCCCTGCCTCTCTTACCTCCACAAAGATTTTGATCCTGTAGGTATTTCTCATTTCTTCTGCATATCTGTTTATTCCTCTTAATGTGATTGTTCTTATCAACATAGTCTCTTTCATCTTTCCAGTCATTTCTTATGGGTTGAATTGTGTTCCCTCCAGAAAAAGATACATTGGCCAGGTGTGGTGACTCACACCTGTAATCCCAACACTTTGGGAGGCCGAGGCGGGTGGCTTACAAGGTCAGGAGATTGAGACCATCCTGGCTAACACAGTGAAACCCCCTCTCTACTAAAAATACAAAAAAATTAGCCGGGAGTGGTTGCAGGTGCCTGTAGTCCCAGCTACTTGGGAGGCTGAGGCAGGAGAATGGCCGGAACCTGGGAGGCGGAGCTTGCAGTGAGCCAAGATTGCACCACTGCACTCCAGCCTGTGTGATAGAGTGAGACTCCATCTAAAAAAAAAAAAAAAAAAAACAAGATACATTGAAATTCTAAGCCCTAGTACCTCAGAATGTGACCTTATTCGGAATTAGGGTATTTACAGAGATAGTCAACTTAAAATGATGTCCTTAGGGTGAGCCCCTAATCCAAGATGAATGATGTTCTTATAAAAAGGGGAAATCTGAACACAGAGACACACACAAGGAGAACACCCTGTGAAGCTGGAAGCAGAGTTCATGGTGACGCAGCTACAGCATCACTCACCTGAACCTGCTAACTGAACTCTGCTTCTCCACTTGCCTCATTTGGCCCAATAGCCATCTTAAAAGATACAAACAAGCCAGATGTAGTGGCTCACACCTTTAATCCCAGCACTTTGGGAGGCCGAGGCAGGTGGATCACTTGAGGTCAGGAGTTCGAGACCAGCCTGGCCAACATGGTGAAACCCTGTCTCTACTAAAAATACAAAAAATTTAGCCAGGCATGGTGGTGCATGCCTGCAATCCCAGCTACTTGGGAGGCTGAGGTAGGAGAATCACTTGAACCCAGGAGGCGGAAGTTGCAGCTAGATCATATTATTCCTCTGTTTAAAGTTTCCACTGGATCCTCATTACACCTAGAATAAAATCCAAACTCCTTTTTTTTTTTTTTTTTTTTACCTACAAACTCCTATGAGATCTGTCCCTGCCTGTATCTCTGTCCTCACTTCTTTGAAGTCTTTCATTTACTCTGTTTTCATTTTGTTCCTTAAGTATTCCACCTGCTCACTCTGCCTGGAACAATCTTTCCCCAGATTTTTTTTTTTTTTTTTTGAGACAGAGTCTCACTCTGTTGCCCAGGCTGGAGAGTGCGGTGGCATGATCTCGGCTCACTGTAACCTCCGCCTTCCGGGTTCATACCATTCTCCTGCCTCAGCCTCCCGAGTAGCTGGGTCTACAGATGCGTGCCACCACACCTAGCTAATTTTTTTTTTTTTTTGTATTTTTAGTAGAGACGGGGTTTCACGGCGTTAGCCAGGATGGTCTTGATCTCCTGACCTCGTGATCTGCCTGCCTTGGCCTCCCAAACTGCTGGGATTACAAGCTTTCCCCAGATGTTTATGGGTCCATCTCTTTCTTGTGGGCCAGAATTTAAGCTCAGATGTCACCTCCAAAGAGAGGTCTTCTCTGTCTACCCAATGGAAAGTAGCCCCTCTCTTCCCCACTCATTCTATCACATCATCTGTTTAACTGTCTCCTTCAAGAGCCAACATACGTCTATCTCTATTCCTGCCTCTACTCCATGCTAGCTGGTAAACAGCTTGAAGATAGAGCCCTTATTGGTCCTGTTTACTACTGTATGTCTGTGACCCAGAGCAGCGCCCAGTGCATAGAAAGTTTCAATAAATATTTGTTAAATAACTCAGTTAACTACTGCAAGATAGAAACTAAAGTTATGGCCGGGCGCGGTGGCTCAAGCCTGTAATCCCAGCACTTTGGGAGGCCGAGGCGGGTGGATCACGAGGTCAGGAGATCGAGACTATCCTGGCTAACATGGTGAAACCCCGTCTCTACTAAAAATACAAAAAACTAGCCGGGCGTGGTGGCGGGCGCCTGTAGTCTCAGCTACTTGGGAGGCTGAGGCGGGAGAATGGCGTGAACCCGGGAGGCGGAGCTTGCAGTGAGGAGATCACACCACTGCACTCCAGTCTGGGAGACACAGAGAGACTCCGTCTCAAAAAAAA